>NC_091755.1:45416675-45686675 GCF_043380555.1 Nothobranchius furzeri | reverse complement strand
GCACCTTGGGGGGTTATAGAACCCTAGAAGGTCCTATATAAAAACAGGCCACTTGCCATCTTGACGCTACATCGTTCTTTTCTTTTCTTTTTCTCCAACGTGCCGCTGATGTTTGCTAGCAAACCATTGCTGTTAAAACAGAACATTTGGCTAAATAGATGTAGCATTAGCTGCCAAATGCTAATAGGCTCTATTAATGCTAATATGTCACCAACGCATTGGCATTAATGTGGCGTAAATCACCAGTAAGGTTATGTTGTTTTACAAATATTTTAACCTATTTTTAACTGAATTTCTGTAAGAACTTTGTTTTTATTCAAATGTCAGATCATATTCGTCAGTCGTCTTCATCAAAAGGCAAAACATGAAGAGGCAAAGTAATGCTGGGTTAGCCAAAGGCTGGAAAAGCAGAATTTCAGCTGATGGGGCCCTCCTCTGATAAGCTGATGAGGATAAGAATCTTTGGACAACAGTCAGGACAATCCATTACAGATGTAAATGTTTTTGCTTTGAGAAGTCAAGAAAGTGTTGTTAAGCTGTAAAAGTGACACACAGCTGATTTTTGTTTGTTTCCGACCAAAAACATTCAACGTCAGCCTCTCTTCATCAATTAAATTCAAAGATACTTTATTAATCCCAGAGGGAAATTAGAGTTTCAGTACACACAACTCAGAGATCAGACATACATACGTAGACACATGACGAGAATTGGTGACTGTGGTCATTCGCAACCCGAGTCGTGCTACCTTAATAGAGACAAGAGGGGTTACATGAGGATTGGTTCAGGTGGAGGAAAAAAGGCACTTCAGAGTTACCCTCCACAGGGAGGGCAGCTTTTCTCTGCAGAAAACACCGCAGACAGAAATGCAACAGACTTCAGACATTACACAACATAAGTGTCCACTAGGTGGGGTGGTGGGTTGGGACTCTCCACACGTCAGTTCCTGCAGCCACGATAAGCAGCGCTCGTTACCTCCGTTTGGACCGGTGTATGAGGTCGTTGAGGTTTGGAGGGCACAGTGACTCCTGGAACGATTCAGCGGCCTTCACAGCTCGCAGTCTTGCTCAGGCTGGGCTAGGGAGACAGAGTTGCCATGGCGACGGCAGCATTCCACATTTCTTCTGAGGGGGGGGGGGGGGGGGGGGTATTCATTGCAGCCTCACAGGCTCAACGGCACCAGATTCAGATAAGAACTTGTTTTGGGGCCAGACAGAGATAATTTCCTCCCTGTCTTAAAGTTCCGTTGGTCCTCAACCTCTCTAGATCCAATAATGGCGTAAATTAATCTATCCCAGTCCGTGCTGATTCGTCCACTTTCTCCTTGATGGCATCCATCTTTTGTTCCAACGCATGAATCTCAGCCAAAGTTCCAAGCTTACGACTCATCTCGACAATTATATGAGTCTGTGAATTCACAGCGCGGTGTAATCCATCCCTGAGCTCTGGGAGCGAACCAATATTCCTCGACAGCTCGTTAATTTTCCGGTAAGCCAGGAAGCCTCCTAGGCCAAAGAGCAGGAAACCCGACACCAACACCACGAATATCCAGACGCCTTCAGAATCCTGCACAGACAGCTGAGATAGGAAAATCAGGTTCCACTGTTTCCATAAGTCCATGATATACCCAGCTGGCTCTGCCCCAGAGGGGCACCCGGGAGCCCCTTCTCCCGTCCTCATCGTAGAAAAAATTTTGTCAGTCGCGTTGAGAGACCAGCTGACCAGGTCCATTTTAGTCATTTCAGTTTCCAGTTTCCAGAAAAAATGCAGAAGTAGCCGTGCACCCAAAGACAGACAAAGAGCCTTGGGATAAGATAGGGAGGAGAGGAGGAAAAAAGCATCTGTACTCTCCAAGAGCCGGAAGAAGAAAAAAAATCATGTTTGTTTCATGTTTCTCGTGTTGTAGGAGCTGGTTCATGAATGGAAATTACCTGATTATCATAGTGACCATCTGCATCGTCCTCCCGCTGGCCATGATGAAACATCTGGGTATGTCTCCCCTGAACCTCACCAGTACTTCCATAGTTCACCTGGCTGGGCTCTCCCTCAGAGATAGGGTGAGAAGCTCGGTCATCTGGGAGGGGCTCACAGTAGACCCGCTGCTCCTCCACATCGAGAGGAGCCAGTTGAGGTGGCTCGGGCATCTGGTTAGGATGCCTCCTGGATGCCTCCCTGGTGAGGTTTTTGGGGCACGTCCAACCGGGACGAGACCTAAAAGGAAGACCCAGGACACGCTGGAGGGACTATGTCTCTCGGCTGGCCAGGGAACGCCTTGGGATTGGAAAAGGGAAGTCTGGGCCTCTCGACTTAGGCTGCTGCCCCCGTGACCCGACCCCGGACAAGTGGCAGAAAATGGATGGGTTCAAATTTTACCTTTTAAAAATTGATTTATTGTAATTTTTCTAATTTGCTTCTAAAAATTTGAATGAAATTATTGTGAGCTAAGCATGGTCTAACATAGCTTACATGTGTAATGGTCTCCAGCCCACAAGACGCTTTCTTTTGGTTTGTTGTTGTTGGGCACTCGGGTGGCCGGTTAAAGACGAGAGGGGTAGAAACGTTAACTGGTGGTAAACTGGTGCCATGGTGAACACTGGAATGCACGAAATACATTCATTTAGTTTATTTTCCTCATGTTTTAACTTCCATTTGTAGTTAAGGGTTAAAATAATTAACATCAGACAGAACTCAAATTTGGTTTATTTGACTGTTTTTGTTGTTTAGACATATTTTAGAGTTTTAAATGAAGATTGTTTTTTCTGCAGGATATCTGGGTTACACGAGTGGCTTTTCGCTCTCCTGCATGGTCTTCTTTCTGTCTGCGGTGAGTCTGTTAAAACGCCCTTTAAGGGTTCTGTGGGTCGAGCAGAACCAAGCCAGCGAGCCTCGACTTGTCAACACCTTAACCGAATGAACTCCAGCAGTTTAAAACTTGTAACTCTGCATTTTTCTGTTTGAACTCATGAAACAGAAAGACTCCAGGAAATAAAGACGTTGACAGCTGGATGATTTCTTCATTTCATTTTGTTTCTCGGCTTCCTAAACCCTTCAAGGATTCTGTTGTTGTGTCTCCTTGAAGCATTTTCACCATCTGGTCCACCTTTCTGTGTCATTTCAGGTCATCTATAAGAAGTTTAACATCGCCTGTCCTCTGGAGGTGTTTGGAAACCACTCTGTGACGTCGGTCGTCTCAGAGGACTCCTGCTCCACCAAATACTTCACCATCAACCAGGAGGTAAGACGGAAACCTGGCTGGAATGAAAAAGCGCCCCGACTGAACGTGCAGCTCTCAGCACACGTGGAGCCCGAAGCGAATTGCAGGAGCATCACGTTACAGCTCATGTGGCGGCATGCGTTTCCACGAAAAGTAAAATTAATCTGCGGCTTGATTTACAGACGGCGTACACCATCCCCATCCTGGCGTTTGCTTTTGTGTGTCACCCTGAAGTGCTTCCCATCTACACAGAACTGAGAAAGTAAGATTTACCATTTCAAGTTTCTGACCAACAAATAAAAGCAGCGCAAGAGCCCCTGTGTGAGGTCTCAGAGTCGGTTAAACACGAGTCCTTCAGCTTTAGGACAGAAATCAGGATAAATCATCTTAAACCAACTCTAACAACCATGTGCTTTTATTTTGGTAAACTACGTCTGCTTTGCACCTTCTGAATTAGCTAAATATTTAGGTTTTATTTTTTTAAAACTACTTATTTAATTTTCATTCTAAATATTTTAATTAGATTTTAAAAAAATCTGAATATTTAGACTTAAATGTATATTTTTTACCTAAACTCTGTAAATCTACTACATTTTTAAGACTTTCTCATTTAGGTTTGATGAGATTTTTTTATTCCTTTCATTTTTGCTCAACATTCACATCTAATATTGTAATTCTGTAAATTATTAGAATAAAAACCTCTCACTGTTTCTATGAGGAGCCAAATTGTGCAAATCAGAAATAAATCAGTAAAATTCAGCTCTTTATTTACAATCGGTGCTCCATATCCACCATATTTGTAGTTTTTTCTATAAAGCCCCAGCTGCTGTTGGGTAATGTTTTGTATCCGTGGCGGCGCTGAGGTTTACCTGTCCCTGTCCTGTTCCTCTAAAGCCCGACCAAGAGGAGAATGCAGAACATTGGAAACGTTTCCATTTTGGGCATGTTCATCATGTACTTCTTCACCGCTGTATTTGGCTACCTGACCTTCTTCGGTGAGTCCAACATGTCAACGAGTCGCCTGCATATCAGTTCTGACCTGCAGCAGACGGAGGTCAGAACCATCCGGGTTCAGAGGCTCAGGGAAGGTCTCACAAAGAAGCTGGTTTCTAAAATGTCTTCAAGTTGTTGCAGGTGTCGGTACAGGATCTGCTCGGGCACAAGATCGGCTCGGGGTCCTTCGACTGCCGATGACGTCAAAGTACGGCAAACCCACTCGGACAAAATACACTACACATCTATACTGTTGGAAAGAATTTAGCAGTTTCGTTATTAAAATAATGTTTCTAACGACGTAAGTTTGTGTTTATAATGGTATTTGTAAAATAAAACACTATATTGTATTCATAATGTTGAACTCCTCTTTGAGCACATCCCTTGAAGGATCATAGGTATTAGCAACACCTGTGAAATTGTATTTGCAGGAAAGAAGTGTGTCCCGTTTATTGAAGTATTTTGTGTTTAGAGTTTTTGACGTCTTGTCCATGCGTAGTTCAGTTACGCTCATAGCTGCTAGCCAAAACTCTGGAGTTAAACGTTTTCTGGCTTTACTAAAATACCTGTCTGTACTTATTTGATTGATGGTAGTTTTACTTTCTATTAGACTCCAAATGTAATCATTTGGCACGTTTCTAATTCATAATTTGTAAGAATGTAATCGGCGATATTAGCATTAGCATTCCTATGGGTTTTTCCATGTATATTAGCATTGCGCTAACCACTCGCTGCCAAATTGCAGCCTTTGCGATTAGAAAATCTCCTTTTGTCACATCGCAATTTAATTGCACATGCAGTTAATCATTCTGCCCTACTATACATGCAGCTCTATGCTAAAAGTGTATTTTCAAAGAGGTAATGATGGAATTCTTTGTAAAAGTTGTCCGTCTTTCCAACAGAAAGATTTGCCTGGACCAACGTAACGTGATTACGCAACTTCCGTAAGGTTCATGTTCAGCCAATCAACTTCTTTGACGTCATCGGCAGTCGAAGGACCCCGAGCCGTTCTTGCACCCAAGCAGATCTTGTACCGACACAAGCATCTCAAACTCTTCCAAGTTTAGTTTTCATGAGTCAAAAAGAAAAACAAATATGTCGGGAAGGAGTTGAATACCAATTTGGCCGATTTCAAACTGATTCCAGCTGAAACTCAGTGTTTTCCTAACAACTGTGTCTGAGAGTTCGATTAAAGCTTTCAGGAACTAATGGAAATGTTGGGAACGTTTATATTTCCAGAAAACACGGAGGCCGAGCTCCTCCACACCTACAGCAAGGTGGATCCTCTGGACACGCTGATCCTGTGCGTGAGGCTGGCTGTCCTGGTGGCCGTCACGCTGACCGTACCCGTCGTCCTGTTTCCTGTAAGAACGCGCAGCTGCAGCAGGGACGAGCCACTGACCTGTCTGTCTGCTCTGGACTCGTGCTAACAGGTCGTGGTGAACTCTCGCGCCTGCGAAGCGTCCTAACTCTGACTGTCTCTGCCAGATTCGTCGAGCCCTCATGCAGCTGCTGTTTCCGGGGAAATCCTTCCACTGGTTACGTCACATCGCCATCGCCGTGTGCCTGCTGTTTGCCGTCAACCTGATGGTCATCTTCGTTCCCAACATTAGAGACATTTTTGGAATTTCAGGTAAGATGCCCATCGGAATCACCAGAAAGTTTGCTGCTTCAAACTTCTCAGACGTTGGTGTCTGATGTTGCTATGGTTACTAAAGTAGGACGACAAGTATCTGATATGTTTCAAAGGGTATTTTGGGATAACTGCATGAAGTTGATGCAAGGAGTCAACTTGGACCTCAGTAGTTCACCGTGACTTGCTGTTAGTCATCTTCTGGTCCAGATCCTGACTCATGCTCATGTCAATGTTGGGGTTGTGTTTGTCCTCCTGCCTCTGGAGGATGGACCACAAGTTCTCAGTGGGATTAAGGTGTGGGAGCTTCCTGGACCTGGACCAAACATTTTTATGTTCTGTTCCTGATCCACTTAGTCTATCCTGGAGCCCAGAGCCCATCATGCTGGAGATAACGTTGTCCATCACCAAACTGTTGTTATATGGTTGGAGGAGTTCCTCTGGGAGGATGTTTAGGTACCATTCTCTTTTCATGGCTGCTCTAAGGCTGAACCATGAGTCTGTCGACTCCCTTGGCTGAGAAGCAACCACACACACACACACACACACACACACACACACACACACACACACACAAGACTGATGGAAGGGCTCACCTGTCCTTCTCCAGATCCTCCGAACAATCCGAGACCACGTCTTTCGGTCTGGTCTCTGGACCTTCAGCAGAACTTCTGTCAATGCTGGTTTACCTTGGACAAAAGTTGCTTCTTTGCTGCTCTTCTGGACCCCAGCCCGTCCTCCAGAAGTCTTCTTCTCACTGTGCTAACGACGCTCTCCCAGCTACCTGCTACGATTCTTGTGCAGTGTTTCACTGTCGGAGCTTTGTTCCTGATTTGTAGAGAATTAAAACCCAAACAGAGTGATGCTGAACAGCTGAGAACAGAATGGTCGGAGCGTTTTCAGGAAATGTCACCATTTTCATCTGATAAATGATGTTTTACGGTAAAATGATGAGTTTTGTCTGATCTTCTTGTCCAGGCGCAACCACTGCCCCCACTCTGATCTTCATCCTTCCTGGACTCTTCTACATCCGCATCGTCCCTAAAAACCAAGAACCCATGAGCTCCAGACCAAAGATCCAGGTGAGACAATCATTATAGCAGCAGATAAAAAGGAATCCACTGGTCCTCATCTGATTGGTCACATTCAAATAGACCACGCCCACATGATGATGGTTGATTGACAGCAGTTATGTTGGGTTCAGCTGACGGATCCCTCTGGGCTTTTATTCCGTTTCCAGGCTGCTTGTTTCAGCGCGTTGGGTTTTATCTTCATGATCATGAGTCTGACCTTCATCGGGATCGACTGGATGAGCGGTGAGAAGAGAAATCTTGGTGGCCATTAACGTGCAGATTCCTCATGGCCAAAACAGCAGCAGCTCCACCGCTGCACCTCCTCCTCCTCCTCCCACAGCCCTCCCTGGACCTTTGGACCTGCTGCTGGGAGGTGGGACTGGTTCTGCTCATTTGAAGGACGATCTGTGATCAGATTAGGTTAAAACTGGGACCCGGCGCCGGCAGAAGTCTTCTGTTCTTCAAAGAGCCGAACGCCATGACCATGGAGGCCCCTCAACCACCAGAAGCTGTTTGCTTTAACTGAGGCTAAATGTGGTTTATTAACAGCAATTAAAATGTTAAATCTATGAATGCAAACCAAAAATAATGACTCAAGAAGAAAAATGTGTTTTCTGATAACCAAAGTTTCTTAAAGAAAATGCCTTTGGTTAGAAAAAAGAACCAAATCCAGGGTGGAGTTTGACACTCGAGTGCAAATATTTCTGCTCAGCTGGAGGTGAACACGGGCCTCAGCCAAGCAGCACATAGGAAACCAAAGAAGCAGGTTCCACGAGCCAACATCTGCTCACGCAGCTGTGAAGGTTTCATTTGGTGTGATTTGTTTGTGAATTTATTCTGAATTAAATGTTTAATGAAATATAAAAAACAGGAAACTGCTCCGATTGTTGATTTAGTGTTAAATCGTTCCTGCAGGAACTCTCTGTCCACAGTCTCCGCCCCCTTCTGGTCTCCAACTGGACACTTCAGGATGCAGCGCTGTAAGCTCCGCCTACTCACCTGCACAAAGCATCAAATAACTAAAGAAAATAAGCTTTAAAGAAGTATTTCAATCAATACTTTGAAAAATTGATCTTTTTTTTGTCATGGTTTGCATCTAGAGGGCTGGCCTTAAAACATAAATGGTAAACAGTCTGTATTTGATATAGCGCCTTCTAGAGTCCTGGAACCCCCCAAGGCGCTTTACAACACAATCTGTCATTCATCCATTCTGGACATTATACACCATCTTAGAGTGTTTTTGTTGCTTTGGCTTCACCTTCTGGGTTCTGGACAGATGTCCTTTACATGAACACAGAACAGAAAGTTATCAAACAGCCTCAGTTCAGAGAAATTGTTTACCTCCTTTAGGACTGATAAGCTAACAGCTAGTTTAACATACCTGGCCAAAAGAGTTGTTGGTGCCATCTTAAAGTGACAGTGTGTATTTTTCCTGGTGATAGGGGGCAGCAGATACCTAACTCGTTGCAAGCAAGCAGTATTTTTGTGCTGGGGTAAGACCTTTCCAATGGATGCCCATTAGGGTCAAAAAGCCCTGGGGAGTGCAAACTTTAGCAAAATAACAAGCACATCCAACTCACTTTTATCAGTGGCAACAAGTGAAGAGGTGAATGTGTAAAACGATTATGTTGAAGAATGTTTGTTACAAATCAGTAAATCCATTTTGTCCTCATGGGCTCCCGTAGGAGACATGGCGTCTAGTATGGCGTCGTCCAGAGACTTGGACCCGCTCCCGTGTAATTTAGACCTGATTTTTATGGTTATATGTTACAACTGGGCATCATTTCATTCATTTTCAACATTTTGAAGTATATTCCCAAAAATTAATGGTAAAAACTACATTGTCTCTTTAAAACAGCTGCAATCTATTGAATTGTGGATTTTTCTAAAATCTGTTTCACTTTACGTGGGTATTTACGGAGAACTCTGACAGGAAGCGGTAACAGTTCCCGTTTATTGAACCGTCCAGCAGGAAAATCTCCAAGCTGTAAAGAAAAAAAACAGCGCTCCGTGGAATTTAGAAGATTTGAGTCTTAAAGGCCGCGGCACACTGGAGGTGCCCGAGATTTTGAGAAGTGGTCACACTCCTCGCCGCTGAGCGCTTCTTGGAAAGTCGCGCGATAGTTGCAACCCCACGCGGACTACAGAACAGGAAGCAGGAAGTGACTATTGTTTATACGTGATCAGACCTGCCATCGTGTTTTGTGAGACTCAAATTCATAAAAAATGCGTAAGCACACTATTTATTAGAGTATTTTGAGATCAATAGTACTTTACAGTTATCAAAACTGCGGCTGGGCTTGTGCCGTAAAGCCGTTCCGCGTCGTCATGTCTGTGTTAAAGTACTCAACAATGTCGTAAACAGCCAGATAGAACTGGCTCCCATCTTCGGTGCGGCGCTTCTGGGACGCGGCGCGGCCCATGTGCCCACTCGTTAACTATAACGGCTTCTATTGAAAATGACGGTGCCGACGCAGGTGCAGCCGCCTCCGCTGTGCTCCAGGCTTTGGATGGCAGCCACTCACCTCGGGTTCTGGCTGTGCTCAGACTGGCCATTAGCCTATCAGTCCCAAAGCAGTTAAGCCATTTCTCTAAACAGAGGCTGTTCAGAGGAGTCTGCATGTATAACTTTTACACAGAAAGTCTTAAAACATCATAAAACGCCTGAAATATTTGATTTTATTCTCTCAAGAATCAGATTGTTAAAATCTTAATACAAAGTTGATGTTTTCTGTCACTCAACAGTTTAAAGCACAGAACTGTGGCAAAAACATGGAAACATGGTTTCATCTCGACTGTCCCAGTCTTCTTTAGAGTTTAACTTCATAAAAATACCGTTTTAAATGACTTGATGTTGCTAGACACCAGAAACGGGTTGCTAGGGTTCGTGACGCGGTCTTCAGGATGATGAAACAACAGCCTGAAGCGTGTAAGGCATCTTTATTTACGCTGGTACCACGTACACAACAATACTCTGCTGATGGATCGGGACCAAAGTTCACGGATCTACATTCAAACGCCGTTCGTTCAACAGCTTCACTTCAAACATAACCAAGAGAATCAGAAAACGAAACGATAACTCATTAAAGAGCGGATTTTAAACAGCCTTTGAAAATGTGTGCAGACAGCGCCACCTAGTGTCCAGAGCTCCCTTTCACATAATCAAACCAGTGCGTGGTCCATCTGACCCGTCCAGGACACGCGTGAGGACGTCAGCATCGCTTCCCAAAATTCAGCTGGTTTCCATGGTGACGAGCCACGGTCTCTGCAGGACGGAGCGCTGCTTCCGTCTCCCTCAGACCGCAGCCTCCGGGTTTCCCTTGGGCCGGAGACTTCAGCCTTCTCTGATTTTCGCAGCGAGCGCGGCGTTCTCCTGCCGGATGGCCTTGTAGTCGTCCAGAATCCGCTGCAGGTTCGACACGCTCTTGTTGCTGTTCTCTGTCTCAATCTGCGGACGACGGGTGAACAAACGTCGGTTTTAAATAAACATTTACACAAAGTCCCACAGCTGGGAATCCAGCCAGGAAGTTCTACCTGCTCCTCCAGATCTCGGATCTCTCTCAGGATTGTTCCCGTGTCCTCGATGGTCTGGATCAGCTGGTTGCAGTTCTGCAGACCACAACAAAACACGGCTGTGAGGAAATTTGTACGGTTATGTTACTGAAACGATAACAACTGCAGGTCTTCCCGCCATCTAAACGGGTCATTATCATTTATTACTGGTAGTTTTCATCATTTTCCCTCAATCCCAGATTTCCTTTCTCTTTCCAAGTTCAACATGTAGCAGCTGGAATAACAGCTTCTTACGGTCTGCAGGACCAAACACTCCCAGCATCAAGTCTGTTGTGTTGTTAGTTCAACAACATTCAAAAGTTATTTTGCTCGAGGCTTTTATTGTGAAAGGGTCTCAGTTTGGTCAGGACTCTTTAAAGAGCAAGTCACCCCCAAATCAACTTTATTTTCTGATCAACTACATTAATGTGTGTCTAATTGTGCTGCAGACACGTGTCGTCAACAGTTTTGCACTTTAGTGCATTTTAGTTAAAATTTTAATTTTCTGCCTAAAACTGTCAGTGTTGTGCCGTTGTCAGGTAAAAACTCTGCATTTGAATTTAAATCTGCCATCGCTATTGGCTAAGAGGTATCCTAGAACGTCAGCTGGTACCATATGATGTCACAATGTGTGTAACTGTTAGCGGCTCCGCCCTCTCGGTCTGCTAGGCAACATCAATTGTTGCGTTTTTCAAACAGGAAGTGGGAGTGGAGCAATACTCTGGTAGGGGGTGACTTGCTCTTGAAACAAAAACAGCCACCGGTCCATAAGATGGATAAAAACACTTCGGTGGGGGATGTTAGCTAGCGCTGCGTTAGCTGTAAACGGATGCAGGCGAGCCGACAGACGCCAGGTCCAATCAGCAGCTTCCTGGTCACACAATACGGTTTTCACAGTACGCTAGCTGGTTACCATGGTAACCAGCAAAACCAGTAACTGTTCCATGGCTGCAAACCAACTCCATGGCGTACCTCATGCAAGGCAGCCAGGTATTTGTAGGATTTACGGACGGATTCATCTTTTTTGGCGTCCTGCAAGAAAACAAATTAAAAAAAAGATGAATTCAGACAGAAAGAGAGAAGCTAAAGATCATAACTCACCAAGGATGCACAGATTTTCATATCGGTGCTTCTCAGTCATTCAGCTGGAGCTCTAACAGGATCGGAGGTTTATCTCCTGGTTACCTTAAACACCAGCTCGTCGGTCACGGCGAAGGTCCGGTCCAGTTTCCCCGTCAGGCTGTTGATCTCCTTCTGCAGCTCCTTGGTGTCCGACAAAATCTGCAAGGAAAGCCGCGACGTTAGCGCAGATCTGCCGGTCCCAATCCAACCCGCCCACTTCCTTCTAAGAGGCGCTATTGATGATCACACCTTTGTGATTTCCTCCTTCTGTTTCTTGATGTTGCCGACGATCTCCAGGATCCTCTGAGTGTATGCCGACCGAGACACGTCCTTGGGAAGACTTTCCAACTCCGTGACCTACGGAGGACAAACGGGACGGAGTTAGCAGCGGAGCGCGGTTAATCCCGAGACGCTGGCGTGATGATCAGCAGCTACACGTAGGCCTACTGGGCCCTCAGGGCCAGGGAACATCTTAAATATGGTATAAGGACAGCAGCTCAGACTAGCCGTTAGCTCGTCAGTCCTGATGGACGTAGACTCCGTTTCTCTGAACAGAGGCTGTTCAGGCAGCTGAGGACGGCGGGTATTTGTTACGTTCTGTAGACACAAAAACGTTCGGTCACCAGCTGTTTGTACGACTCTTCCTTCTTCTTCGCCTCCTCGGTGGAAACGCGGATTTTTTCGTGCAGAGACTTGATCTCAGAAAGTTTTCTAGACGACTCCAGCTGTAAAAACGAGAGACGCGTTAACGAGAACCGACCTGAACCGGATCGGGTCAGCATGATCAGATCTTACGGACATCTTTGTTGCTGCAGATCTCCTTTAGTCTGCGATGCTCGTCAATGAGAGGAGCGCGGTGCTTCTCCCACTGGGACGCCAGGTTCACCACCCGCTGGGCGCTGGACTCCACCTGGGTCTGCAAGGAGGAACAGGAAGTGACCCGGAGAGCCTGGCGGAGGTTGCTGGAGTCCTATCGGACGCCCGTCCTACCTGGAGCTTCAGCAGGTTGCCGTCTGCGTCCGGCAGCAGGCTGATCGTTCTCCTCTTCACCTGAAGCTTCTCCTCCAGCTCCACATTCCCCAGCTCCCTCTGCTTCAGCTCATCCAGCACCTGCAGGACAAACACTCAGGTTATCTCAGCGTTTCTCTTCCTTCCTGCAGGAAAACTTCAGGAAAGCGAGCAGAAACAGAGTTCTGGGGACTCAGCGGGAACAGGAAGTGTCGTACCTGCGCGTTAGTGACGCCCGCGCGTTTCATTTCTGCTGCTAGCTGGTCGACGTCGCTGCAGAGCTGCTGGAACTGTTGCTGGAGAGCGGCGATCTCCTCCTGCTGTCGGAGCTGAACGTCGCCCTCCGTCTGACGCCCGGCGAGGACGGGGCTCGTTGCAATCGCCGTGGTTTCCTGGAGAACAAACACACGTTACCATCAAGCGCCTCTTGCAGAGGAATCCGTCTCTAAGCACTTCCTGACCAGAGTGAAGCTGAACTTCTGAGTGTGGGTGAAGTGGGTGCCCTTGCTCAGGATGTCGTTGGAGGGGGCGGAGCCTCTGAAGGTCTGCAGCAGCTCCGAAAGCTCCGAGGTGGAGCGGGAAACCCCAAAGGCACCGTCGGGAGGTGGCGCGGTGGCGGAGCGCAGCTGCTCCTCGATGCGTTTATGCAGCCGCGCCAACTTCCTGGAGCGGTACTCCTGTCACACGAGTCATAAAAACACCTTCATCATCAGCGAATCACGTCCCTCCTCATCGCACCAGCACCAACCCACAGTCCAACACGGACTCGGACTTACACAGCTACAGGTTTCTGATCAGAGCTGCTTCTGGGATTCAGAACGGAAACTCACAGGAAAAGTTCTGCCTAAAGTTCCTGTCCGTTCTTCCCCTTTTCCTCCCAGCAGCCAGACGTTCCCACAACCGAGGGAAGAGCCAAGCGTCTTCCAAAGGAAACCTTCAGAAAGCCCGAAGGCCTGCTGATGCAGAACCACTACAGGAGAGTCGGGCTGCTGGGAAGGAAAATCCAGATCCGGAGTTCGGATCGGTACGGAATGAGTTGGATTGCCTGTGGTGTGAGGCGGGACAGAAGTCCCTGACTCTTCCACTCGTTGTCCCACTCCTGAGCGGCACTAAGCTCCGTCGTGTGTTGCTCCAAAATGGACGCCACCAGAGAGGCGCGACTGGAGATCTGGGCGGTGACGGGAGGAAGGACGTCCCTGCGGTAGTCCATCGCCTCTGAAAGCACAGACAACACTCGCTGGATTTCTCAGAGGACACATCGGTTTGTGGAAAGTCCTCTGAGGGACTCCACGTGTAAACAACGTGATGCAACGACTAATTCTTTTAGTTTTTAGTTTGAATTTGTGTAGCGGACCAAATAAAAGCGCGCCGAGGGCCGCGTACGGCCCGGAGGCCAGAGCTTCCCCATCCTGGCGCACCTCTAATCCAGCCTGATTCCATTATTTTTATTTCATCATTTTATTTGGCATCAGAAAGAAGAAAAAAGTATTTTATAATTACTAATAAATCAGAACCGGCAGGTCTGAGCCGTACGATGATCGGCATCGGCTCCTGAAACCAGAATCGGTGCATTCCTCCAAAGAGTTTTGAATAAAAAAACAAATAAACTAAAACAGCAAATAAAAGACAGAACAACATTACCTCTAAATAAAATATCTAACGTCTAACGAGGCATCAGAGGTTTGGGTTTACAGGTGAAAGCAGAACGGCTCAGTGAGCCGCGCCGCTGCAGCCGGCGACGCACCTTTCAGATGCTTCCTGTCGAAGCCTTTGGCGCCGTGCGGAACGCTGAGCGGCTGGACGCGGAGGCTGTGCAACGCTCCCCGATTCTGAACAGAACAGAGCACTCACTCAGCGGGTTAAGAAGGGCAGCCTCGGCCCACGTGCACGTTCCAGACGTTAGACCGCACCGCTCACCTGTGCTTCACAGTGGAGAGGCAGCCTGCAGTTGGGAGGGACCCAGGAAATGGCCAGCTGGCTTCGGATGGCGGCAGCGATGGATCTCTGGAGGACGGCGGATTTCCCTTCAGGGTGAAAAACGTTTTAATGAGTCCCAAAAAAGAAATAAACCAAAGTTAAACAGTTTGTTTCTGTTTGTTTCCGATAACTCGGCCCATGTCGGTGGTTTTTCTGAGTCTGGGTCTTTTTTCATCCATTCATCCATGCTCGAACCGTGGAGAAGCCAATACCGTCCTCTCCGGCTCCTTCTGAGGAATCCGAAGGTATTCCCAGGCCAGAGAGGATAAATAATCCCCCCGGGAGTTCTGGGTCTCCTCCCAGAGGGAGGTGACCGGGAGGCATCCCGATCAGGCCCCTGAAGCTCCTCAGCTGACTCCTTTTGATGAGGAGCTGTTTCACCCTGAGCTCCTCCCAGTTGCTGGAGCTCATCAATCACATCATCTCCCAGCTGGAGGGATCCTGGCTCCAACCTTTAAACTAATATATTCATAATAAAACTATTTTTCTGCCGGTTCAAAGTAAAGCTGTAAATTTGGGGGTTTCGGTTTGCTCTGATGTGTTCAGACTCGGATCTGTAGATAATATCCAAGTTTGTTCCTTAAAAACCCAAATCAGAGTTAAAAACGGTGATCATCGTGAACAGAAATGGTCCCACACATAAAAGCCAGCCGGATTTTCCTAACCAGGTGACGCCGTGTGGATGTTTGTACCTGTGGGCTGATCCGAAGCCTCGGCGCTCTCTCTGGGAAGCTTCTCCACCAGGAACATGAGCAGTGAGCGGATCTCGGACTCGTGGCTGTACAGGAAGGTCTGGTAGCCGATCTCTCCTTTAAAGCCGACATCCTGGAAACCAACAGGTGAGCAGCAGAGCTCGGTAAAGCATTTAGGAACACGTCAGTGCTCAAAATCTCCACTATAGGATTTAAAACATGTGGAGTCTCAACATTCCCACGTGTTTGTCTTCTTCTCATAGCTCGGATTGGGTCGTTTTTCACAGGCATCAGCTGTGGTGATGGGGGAGTCTAGCAGTGATGAGAGGAGGACACAGGACCATGTCGGACTGTCCCCCTGAGACACCCACCTGACAGGCCTGCGCCAGGCTCATGCCCACCCGGAAGCGGGCCGACATGCCGGGAGGCAGCGAGGTGGGCAGGGCGCCCCCCAGGCCCGGATCGATCACCCGGATACATCTGACCACCGCCTCCACGATCAGCTCACTGCTGAACTGTTTCACGCTGTCGATCTCTTCACTCAGCAGCCTGCGGGACATCGAACATTACCCTCACGTCTATGCTCGTAAAGCTGAACTTTAAGCTAATCTAACGTGAACACTTACGTGCCGACTTGTCTGAGCGCGTGAATCAGAATCTTGTCAACTTCCTCCATCGCTGAAGCTTCTCTAAAACACACCGTGGGGATCAACGCACCAAGCCCGGTGATGGAAACGCGTTTTTAAACATCAGTTTGCAGAATTTGTGTCAGTTAGACACAAACGCAGCTCCCATCTTCTGTTAGCAACGAACTAGCTTCCAATTATCAACGCTGCTACTTCTACGGCTAGCCTCGGTTTCATTAGAAGCCTTTTTACAGCAATAATAATCAATAAATGTTGTCACAAAACGTCTAAATCTACTTAATTAAATCAGACCTCCAACAGCGCCGAAAATCCTTTTATTTCTGACAGTCTTCTGTTTAGGGTGGAAGTCATCAGCGAATAGAGCGCAAGTGGTTCTGGGAAATGAAGTCTTCTGGTAATTTGAGCGTAGTTAGAAACACCAGAAAGGGTCAGTCACTCAAACTACATCTACCACCATGCACCAAAAAAGTCAGTCTTATGACCAAGTGTTGCATTCGTAAAAACTGGGAAATTAGAAAGACAATTAAAATGCGTTTAATTTAAACAAATAACCCGTACCAGAGAAGGGGTTAAGCTGTTTATTTTTCAGGAAGGGAAAATATATAACTTGATTGACCATACTTGTTACGCTTGTTAATTTTTTTGTGAATCCTTTGTTTTCACTGTAACCAAACTGTTAGATACGTTACCAGAATATGTTAAAATGCTTTTTCTGTCGCATTTTAATGTTTAGTCGGGATTTGCTGTGAGGCTCTTCAGAGCTTTCCAGAGTTTGGCTCGGATGGGATTGGTTCAGCCAGTCGCGTCGCCGGAGAAGGTCCCGGCTGCAGACTGAGTTGAAACGAGCGTATCTAGCTCATTTCCTTTTTTCTTTCCTGTACCATGTTTTTTCTACTTTTGTGTCTAAAAGTCCGTGATAAAGAATACTTTATTTGCCTTTACATACTAACCCGTGTTCCAGTTAAGGGCAAAGTCACTATGCGTGGACATGTTTGGATATGTTTCCCTCCAACCAGAATAAAGCCCATGATGTGCGTTGAAATGCATTCGTTTTGTTACTGAAGAGTTTGGATCGGTGATGGATCGGTTACGATTGTTCGGGGCTAACAGAAACAACTAAAACACTGATCAGAGTTTGGCTGATTGTTGTGAAGTTAAGATTTCCCATTTATCCTGAATGCGTTCGGAAGTGACGGTTTCGGGGTTCGACCACCAGGTGGCGGTGTTTCTACTGAAAACTTCCTGTAAAGAACGAAAACAGAAGAAGATCCCGGACCAGTGGAGCTCTGTCGGCGCTAGCTCCACCATGTCACGGTGACCATGTCGGTGTGAACGGAAACTGTTTTCCTAGAAACGTTTCTGTTTCCAGACGGAGTCTTTAGGATGGCAGGCGAGGAGGAGCGGGGGGTGGTTCGTGTCAAAGTCAAGGTAGGATGTTAACCGCGCGCCGCTGGCGGCTAACGACGCCGTTGTCCCGGTTCGGTCTTGTGTTTATTTCTGTCAGACACACGCGGAGAAAACAATAAACTCGGACAGAAACACAATTATCTGCTTATGGGAGAAGAAGGAGTGAGTCTGTGGGGAACCCAGGCCGTGTGTGTGTGTGTGTCGGTCGTTTGTTTGTTTGTTTGTTGTGGCTCTGAAACCTGCGGCGGTGACAGCAGCAGGAGCTGATCGATCATCTCCGAGTCTCAGCTCGTTCTGATCGATTCCCATTTCTGTCGTTCTTTGTGATTATTGTCCAACTCGGAGCAGTTCGCCGAAGCTGCGGGCTGACGTCACCTCGCTGCTCCGTGTGACGTCAAATGTTACCTGGAGAGGAAGAGCCACGAGAGGAATTTTATTTCAGCCTCCATCCTGACGTCATTACTTTATCTTAGAAGTTCCTCCTGATGTTCTGAAGGTTTTATTTAGTCAAAACGTTTATTTGTTTATTTATTTATTTACTTGTGGTTAACGTCTCTTAGCTTCGACCTTTGACCTCCAGGGCTGAACACACATCAGGTTCGGCTACAGCTGCTCTTGTTTGAGCTGAATGGAGAAAGGGTTCATTAATGCAAGCTCCCATCACCAAGCTGCAGTTACAGATAAAACATCTGTTGTTTACTCATAAACATGGTCCCACGGTGGTTAATGTCTGCGTTCTCATCAGCGGCGTTCAGACCCAGCTTTGTTCTCCAAAGCCTGTCCCGGTCTCACCCAGATGTTCCACTGATCTGATTCCTTCCAGAAATGTGACGGCGCTCTTCCTGTCGAGTTTCGCTCCTTTGCTGTGGATCCTCAGATCACGTCTCTGGAGGTTCTGCAGCACATCCTGATCCGAGCCTTCGACCTGAACGGGTAGGAGGTGACTTCCATCCCAACACGCTGCCGAGGGCTTGTGGATAAACCTTTTGTCTGTTTGCTGAATCAAACCAGGAAGCGGAACTTCAGCATCAGCTACTTGTCCCGGGATCGGAGCGGAGTGGAGACGCACCTGTCTCTGCTGTCGGACTGGGATCTGGACGTGGCGTTTATGAGCGCAGCTAAACCGTTCCTGCAGCTGAAGATGGACGTGAAGCCTTCAGAGGACAGTAAGGACCCAGAGTTGTCCAAAAGCACGAGGGGAGGGAATAGAACTTCATCCTTTTCTTTTTACCTGCAGGTCCAGTCATGGAGGACTGGGACATCATCAGTCCCAAAGACGTGATTGGCTCTGAGCTGCTTACTGAGAGGACCAGGACGTTGGCTTCTGCAGCTCTCCCCTTCACCCAGTCCTTACTGTCCCAGGTCAGCAGGTCACCAGTAGTGGGTGGGTGGGTGGTGGGTGCATAAAAATCAGAATGCTTTTCTTTAAACTTCACTTGAAGTCCAACTTCAGACACCTTCTCATCCAAAATAAGTTTCTGTCACGTCAAACGGGTCGTCCGTACCTGTTTACAGGTGGGTCGGACCCTGTCTCGAGTCCAGCAGGCCTTCACCTGGTCCTATGGGGAGGAGATCAGACCTTTCAAACCTCCGCTGAGCGACTCGGAGTTCCACAGCTACCTGAACGGACAGGGCCAGCTGACCCGGCCGGAAGAACTACGGCTGAGGATCTACCACGGTGGCGTGGAGCCGTCGCTACGAAAGGTTTCTGCTCCTGTTCCGCTAACGCTCGGTTCTACGGGCTCCTGGAGGTGGTTTAGGCTAGAACGTCCAGATTCAGAGGGCAGAACGTCTCCTTCGCTCGTCGTTCTGGAGGTGCCGAGGTCTCCTAGTGGGTTTGGTCCACGAGAGCCCAAAACGCCCAACAGCTCTCCTCGTTCAGGACTTCAGTCAGAACTTTAGATGTTCGCCGGCTGAGTCCAGCAGACGTCAAATCGATGAACAAGAAAAACGTTTCTAATTCACTCGTTGGTGTAAATGACAGAAATGCGTTGTAACCATGAGAGATGAGATTCCATAGGAAATATGAAATCAACCTTATGGATCTTTGGGTACTTTTAACCAGAAGACTGGAACTTTTTATTGCAGGGATTATGTAACAGCTTCATATTCACTCAGAGACAACAGAAGAGAGTCAAGTTTAAAAGTTTAAAGATTTATTACTAAACAAATCAAAACTAGACTAACTTAAACACTAGATGTATGGTGTAACTAAGGTGGATGAGATGGAGAATGGTGTGATGTGGAATGTTGTTCAGAACCAGCAAATCCGGAGGAACGATTAGTTCTGATGGAAGTGAAGGTGATGTCTTCACGCTAAGCTTTGGTTTGGAGATTCATAAACACACATTGAGACGCCATCCTGTCGCTCTACGTACCCTTTCGGAAGTCCCCGTTAGATCAGGAATGTCGAGGTCCAGCTTGACCTTGTGGACCTGAAGCCGGTAGAAAAGCAGCGGTTGCCGACCAGACCAGTCTTGAGATACTTCCGGGTCACGACAGTTTTGTTGGCATCTAGTGAGACCCAAACCTGGGTCGTGATGGTTCAGCTTTTATTCTGAAAGGAACCGTTGCAGCAGTTGGAACAGCAACAGGTTTATCCAGCTTGTCGTTGGTTCTTTCGGCTGAAGAGGAAAGTTACGGATTGGCCACTCCGACAACTTCTCTAGAACGTGTTGAACTGGCGTTAAAGATGGCGTGGGCATAGTTTTATACTTCGGATGTTTTGGTTTACGGTCGAATGAAAAGATGACAGATTTACCAAGCACCACCAAAACCCCGCCTCCGTCAGATCTGGCAGATTCTGATTGGATCAGTGAAAGTAATGTGTCGTCTCTCAACGCTACGTGAGATCAGTCCTAGTGGAAACATTTAAAGTCATATTACTTATTATATTCTATAGGATTATAATAAAGTAATTAATATTTTCATTTCACAGATTGGTCACATTGGGGGGGTGACTTTTAGGTGGAAAACAGTCATTTCATTCCGTTACGGTGTGACTGAACCAGAAACAGAGTGTTTGTCTCCGTCAGGTGGTGTGGCGCTACCTCCTGAACGTCTATCCCGACGGACTGAGCGGGCAGGAGAGGATGGACTACATGAAGAGGAAGACGAGGGAGTACGAGCAGCTGAAGAGGGAGTGGACGGCCCGGGTCAGCCACGAGGAGCTGGAGTTCATCCGTGGAAACGTTCTGAAGGACGTCCTGAGGACGGATCGAGCTCACTCGTACTACGCCGGCTCAGAGGACAGTCCACACCTGACCGCCCTCACCGACCTGCTCACCGCGTTCGCCATCACGCACCCTCAGGTGAGTCCATCACATGACCTCGTCCCTAAAGAGACGCTGATCATCAGGCGTCCTGCTGCTTCACCACCAGGTGTTCAAACTTCTTTACTGCTGCTTTTTATTCACAATTCCCAAATATTCCCAAACATTCCAGAACGTTCTGGAGTTCAGACAGACGATGAGTCTTTGTAGAACTTTCGGCTTCAGGTCGGATCTGTAAAACATTTTTCATGAGCTGTCTTTGTCCCGGTGTCTAACGGACTTGTGGAATTCTGGGATGTTTTCCAGATCTCCTACTGCCAGGGCATGAGTGACATCGCCTCTCCCATCCTAGCAGTCATGGACAACGAGGCACATGCCTTCATCTGCTTCTGCGGCATCATGAAACGCGTGGAGGGAAACTTCCGACCAGACGGGCAGCTCATGTCCGTCAAGTTCCAGCACCTGAAGCTTCTCCTGCAGTACTCGGATCCGGAATTCTACACCTACCTGGTGTCCCGAGGAGCCGACGACCTCTTCTTCTGCTACCGCTGGCTTCTCCTGGAGCTGAAGCGAGAGTTTGCGTTCGACGATGCTCTGCGGATGCTGGAGGTGACCTGGAGCTCCCTGCCCCCGGATCCTCCTGAAACGGAAGTGGAGCTCCTGGGACCGCTGGTGGAGGCCGAACAAACGGCCTTTAGAGGGGGGACCCTGGAAAATGTCCATAGAGATGATGAGGGACAAAAGGAGAAGCAGCGTCGGCGGCACATGCTGAGGCCTTCCAGAGGAGAGCCGGAGGTGCGCAGAATCCTCGCTGAAGAGAAGGAGGCGCGAGCCGGAGACGCTGGGAGGGAAAACGACGCTCCAGAAACCGCGGAGGAGTCGGAATCCCGGCGTCGCTGCTGCCAGAGACAACCCAGCTTTGGAGAGTTTAAATACTACACCGCTCGGAGTGAAGACAGCATGGACATGGAGGACGCTGACACGGCGAGGGACAAGCCAAGGCGCCAGTCCACCGTGGACAGCGAGGACGACCCAGGAGAACAGACGCCTCTCATTACAAACTGTCCAAACGGTCCCTCTCCAGCACCGTCACGCTCCCTCTTCCCCGGTGGACTTCCAGCCTGGAAAAACGGACATTCCGTCTCTCCTTCATCTTCAGTTTCAAACTCCGGCTGGCCAGGAGTTTCTCCCGACTCTCCTCCCGATCCCACATCTCCGGCCAGCGGAGGCGAGGCCTCGTCAAAGACTGTCCCTAAAGTGTGGACTTCTCCGGTCCCGGTGCTGAGCACCGCAGAGACCAGCTGTCCTCCTGTGAAAACCTCCCCCTCTCACGGTCCCAGCAGGTCCCTGCTGTCCTCTCCCGTCCTGTCCTTCGGAGGCAGCAGGTTGTCTTCTCCGGGCCCCAGGTCCCCCAGCGCCGCCGCCAGCACGCCCGGCTCCCTGAAGGCGGAGACCACCAGCATCAAACCCTGCTCTCTACCTCCTCCTCAGGAGTTCGGGAAGGGAAACCCCTTCATGCTGTTCCTGTGCTTGTCCATCCTGCTGGAGCACCGGGACCACATCATCAAGAACAACCTGGACTACAACGAGATCGCCATGCACTTCGACCGCCTGGTGCGCCGCCACAACCTCGGCAGGGTTCTGCAGCGGGCCAAGGCCCTGTTCGCCGACTATCTGCAGAGTGAGGTTTGGGACTCGGAGGAAGGAGACGAGGTGAGCTCGGACTCTCCGACCACAGCGGCTCCTCCGTCCCCGTCTCCGTCCCTCTCCACGCGGCCCGTTTACAGCCCTTTAGCTTCACCCCCGTCGTCACCAAACTCCACCTACAACCTCAGCGCCACCGTTCCCCTCTCGGTTTCTTCCACTTCCTGATTCCGTCCTGCAGCTTTGGACTTCACCGTGGTCGGACTCTGAGGTTCCGTTTGCCTCCTGATGTTGGGCCGGGCTCGTCCCGCGTGCCTGCTGACGTGTATTCCCGCCTGTAATCATCATATCCTTTGTTTTGTGAGGGCGTCGACTCTGCTGCTGCCGCCGCCGCTGCTGCAGCCGCTGCTGCTGCTGCTGCCGCTCCTGCTGCTGCTGCTGCTGCAGCCGTTCCTGCTGCTGCTGCCGCTCCTGCTGCTGCTGCTGCTGCTGCTGCTGCTGTCGCTCCTGCTGCTGCTGCTGCTGCTGCCGCTCCTGCTGCTGCTGCCGCCGCCGCTGCTGCAGACGCATGAAGTTTAAATTGTGACAGCTGAAGCTCACTCGGCTTGCCTGGATTCTGAAGGACCGCGGAGTCTTGTCGGTGCATTCGGCCTTTCTCTGATCTTTGTTTATGTTTTGGTTTCGTGTCCGGAAACCCAGGAGGAGGGTTCAGGAGTCTGCTTTTACATCTCCAGCAGAACCTGGCCAGGTTGTGGGTAATGAATCTCATGGCTGCTGTTGATGTGCGTCTCCGAAGTTCCGCCGGGGTCTCCGGACCCTCGACGGGGCGGGCGTAGCCGCTGGCGCTCTCTCAGCAGGTGTGCCGAAGCCTTAAAGGGAGACTCCACTCAGCCTGTGTGAACGTCACAAATCATTCCCATCTTGTTCTTGGCTTCCTGAATGGCCTCGGTTCAGAGAAATTGAGTCACGAGCCAACGGCTACAACGAGCTACGCAGCTGCAGCAGGTTCGTTTAGCACTTCCGGGTCATCTGGGGGTCACGCCTGGCAGGAAGTCCTGAACATTCCTTCTGGGATGGGAAACAGATAAAGATGTGAAGCGTTTCTGGAGGATGCTGATGCCGTTTGTTTTTGGCTGCACCGCTAGCTGTTAGCTCATCAGTCCTAAGAGACATGAACTCTATTTCTCTGAGCTGAGGCCGTTCAGGAAGACATCTGCGGCAGTAACTTTAGTTTTTGACATCTTCAGCTCTTCTAGAGGGAAATCCGACCGTATTTGGACCAGAGACGTTCTGATGGGGCTTTATCGTGCTCTCCTGCCCCTAGAGGGGGGGAGTGGTGCTGCAGATGTGCTTTTACATGATCTCTGTGCCTGACGGGTTAGTAACACACTAACTAGTTGGTTCTTCTTCTTCTGCATCTTTTTCATCTCTTGAATTACGTTTTTATGTTTTTATATTGACGAGCACAACTTCTCGGTCCCGGAGAACCAACCTGGATCGTGGATCCCACCGTCGAGGTCCTTCAGGCGTTTAGCTCGAGCTCGTGCATCAGCCACAGCTGTCGCTGCAACGCGCGGCGGCTGCGTCCGTCTTTAGGAACGCCGGGTCTGAGCAGCTCTGTCGAAACTTCTCATGCTTTCTTTTCTGACTTGTTTCTGCTTTAAGCTGATGAGCCAAAATAATCAACGTGTCTTTTTCTGCCTTCCATCTTTTAATCAGCCGGGTGCTCCGGCGCTTCAGCCGCCCCCGGTGGTGTGTGTGTGTGTGTGTGTGTGTGTTTCTGGGTTTGTGCAATAAGGATGTACCCGTTAGCCTCTACTTTATGCATTGTTGTAGTTGATTTGTTTAGTTGTTTACTTTGATTGTGACCGTTGTTGTTTACTACGGTCAGCTGATTAGCTCCGTCGACTCTGCTGAGAGACGCTAAACGACCGAAAACGGTCCGAGCCTCCGGACCAACTAAACCCGACGGGTTTTCTGTTTAAAAACTTTTTAAATTTGTTTCTGTTTTTGTTTGTTTAGAAATGCAAACATGTCTGAACCCCCACTGGTCGGCCGAAGGAGCGGTTCTGGTAGGTTTGCAGTCATTAAAGCGCCTCAGAACTCCTCATCCAGGTGTCCCGGCGCTCCGTTCCAGGTGTTGTTGGTGACATCAGATAAGTTTGAATCTGAAGTTTTCAGTCGTCGCTGTTGGTTCTGTTCTGATCGGATCTAGTCTTATGGGCCGGGTCGGAGCAGGAAGCTGTTCCTCCCGCCTGATCCCGACTAAACCGGGTCGGGCTGCTCTTTAATAACTTTCACCAGGTAGTGATGCTGGAGCACCTCTGCAGGTCACTGAGAGGTTCTGCTCTGGTTCTGTATCTAAACTCAGTCAGAACACATGGATGATCGTGTCCTGTGATTTTTAATATTTCCCTTTTTTTTGTATTTTAAGATCAAAACGGTTCTGTGGAGGCGCTGCTTTTTACAGTAGAAGTTTTACGTGGCTTTGTTTTGGGCAGACGTCCCTGCGGCGGTCGTGTTCGACACGTTTTATTCTGCTGGACGGGCGGGACCAGCAGAAACATCGTCTGAGTTTGTTCCACAGAATAATTTTAGCCTTAAACTCAGATCATCACTAATCTAAAGAGACGCTTTTACGATGAAGGTGTTGAAGCGAAGCTGCAGCTGGCGCCTGACTCCTCAGCCGTACATGAAAACAAAGTCTGGTTGTGGAGGTGAACACATGAACTGGAGCTGGCTGGAGATCTGTGCTTTTGTTCAAACATGATGTCTCATGAAATCATAAATGTGCACAAAGATGAACTTTTAAACAACGATGTTACTGGTTGTATATTGAACACAAATAAACGATGCAAGTGAATAAAGTTGGTTTAGTTTTTTTTTTTTAAAAAAGCTTCAGATTCTATAAAGTTGTGTGTTGCTATTGCAGGATAAAGCGTGTTGACTAAAGCACATCTGTATTAAACTGAACTCCATGAAAGGCTTCGCTGGAACAGGGTCGGACTGATGCACACACCTGTTCAATAATAGGACTCATGATTTATTTGTAGTATTTATCAGTGGAACATCACTTAGTAAAGAGTTTAAACACTAAAACTAACAAATGGTGTTTTGATTAATAATTTTCCTGAATTATTTCAGAACATTCTCAAGTTTTTCCTTTCAGTCTTGTTTTGACGCATGGTGTGATGCCTCTGATGACCACCAGGAGGCGGTAGTGGGCCCTCCCTTTGACAGCCAACGCTGCGGCGTGAAGAAGTAGATCTGTTTCCGGTTCCGGACCAGCAGTATCCTCTGGAAAGGAGAAATGTTGTCTCGGTTCTCGCGGTTCGGGCTCGCTTTGCCCCGAACCCTCTCCGCTCCACCGGCCCGGTTCGTGTCCCAGACCAAACCGAGCAGCGCCACCGGTTCGGCGGCGGTGACCGAGCTGCACCGCCGCGAGGAGAGTTCGGACCACGGTGAGGTCAGCCCGTACGTCAAGGTGAGCTCTTCTCCTGGGTTGTGTTGGACAACAGCGTGAAGGCGGTGCTCATGAAGTGATTATTGTTTATTTGACAAACATAAACACCTGTTTACCGGACAGGTGAGGTGCTATCTAACCGGTTAGCAGAGGTTTGTTTACAGTCAGCGGGTGGCTGGAGTTCTCAGCCGCACATTCGCGTCACTTAGTTTCGCCCCATTGAGATTAAAATAATTTTACTGATGAAACAAAAATCAGACACGTATGAAACCCTAATCTGGGTTAAAATGAGACATTTTAAATACATTTAAAGTAACTTATTTTTGTCTTGTTCTTAATCCCTGTTAATCCGGAGGTTCCAGTTCTAATAAACCCAAACAAACTCAGCTGATGTTTAGTTTCTCTTTTTCCTTTCACCAGTAGCAGAACTACAGATCTCATTAGTTTCTCAAATTTAGCTTAAAAACACCCGAACCCGAAAGTCAGGTTTTGTTTTGCATCATAAATTCATTAAAATATTCTTGAAAATTACATTAAATCTACAATTTCCCTTTCTTCTTTTCCTCCGTTGTCATGACGAAGCTCTGCATGCTGAAACCAGCCTTTGTCTTCTAAATGATAAATGACCCGCGCCTCTCAGAGTAAGGATCCCAAAGCGCTTTACACTACAGTGTATCATTCATCCATTCACACACTGGTGGGGATGAGCTACGATGTAGCTACAGCTGCCCTAGGGCGCACTGACAGAGGCGAGGCTGCCGAGCACAGGCGCCACCGGTCCCTTGCCCAAGGACACAACAGCAGAATTCTCTGATTGGAGCTGGGATCGAACCTGCAACCTTCCGATTACCGGACAACCCGCTCTAGCTGTTGAGCTACTGCTGCCCCCAAATCTTCCGGCTGGATGGATCCATCAGATCAGACCCAGATGTGACGGATTGCAGCCGGAAGCCACCGGGCTGGATCCGGGTCCAGAGACGTGCTTTACAGAAGCGTTTTCGGACCAGAACAGTTCTGTTTGAGTCGGACACACGTTGTTAGGAACCGCTGTCTGATCCCTCAGGATTACTTTCTGTGTGCTGGCATTCATCGTTCCTGTTCACTAGGGATAACTAACGCGAGTGGGGACGTGTCTGCCCTTTGGGCCAGAACCGGTGCATCTCTACTGGGATGTTGCATTTGTGAGCAGACCTCTAAAACCTGGAATTTCTTTGTGTTTTTGTCAGAATCCTGAATATCATGGCTTCTCCGACGACCCGGTGGAGGATGAGTGGAACATGAAGGTCGGCTTCTTCTTCGGTGTCTCGGTGGCTCTCGTTATCGGAGGAACGTACCTTCACTATTTACCAGAAGCCGGGTGAGTCCTCCTCCTCCATGAGAACGTTCCTGCTGAAACGTGAACGGGAACATTTAAAAGCTGGCTGCTGGAGACGTCTGATGGGTTTTCCGTTCGTTTTGACTTCAGTCCGGCTTTAACTAAACGTTCCCGTGAGTTTGTCATCAGCTGAGATGTCCTAGATGAGAACGCCCGATGAGTCCTTCAGGAGGAGTTTAGTTTCTTCTCCGCAGAATCGTTTCACTAACTTCATAGGCAGAGTTGGGATTTGTGAGCCGAGCTGACGGACGGATTCAGCTGGTGGGATTCCAACGACAGGAAACGCTTCCGTCCCAAACATCAGTGTGTTGTTGTTTAGGTTCCTCCTGCGTCTGAGCAGAGCCGGCATGTCAGACGGTAGAAAAACTTCCAAACATGGACTCTGTCCCGGCGGCTTTCACCTCATTTTAAATCCTTCCAGCCTTTTCTGTGATGCAGGCAGATTTTTATTGTCTTTCCTCTTCTGTGGTTTCCAGAATGCGTTCCTGGGCCAGGAGGGAAGCCGAGCAGCTGATCCTGCTCCGAGAAAAGGAAGGCGTTCCGCTCATCGGGGAAAACTACTACGACACAAACAAAATCATCCTGCCGTCCTCTGAGGACAAATAATCCACTCTGGTCTCACTGCTGTAAATCTCTATGGTAGAATAAATAATCTCATTGGATTGTGTAAATATTTCAGAGGTCTTTGTGTTTTTATTTGTGGTTTAATCATTCCTGCTGCGGAAAATATCGGAATATTTTCATGGATTTTTAATACAAAAAGAAAACACAAACGTAAAAATCGTCTGGTTTGTTCGTGGCACCGAGCCTCATCTGCTGCGGTGATGACGAAGAATCCAAAACCTGTCCCACAGCTTAAAGGATTCAGCTCATTCCCAACCGAATTGTCTCTCTCAGCGCTCCAGGAATGGCGCCGCTGCTCCTGCTGCATCTGGATGGCCACAAAAGAACGAAGACGTGACGTCATCCGAGGAGCTGGAGGAGGAAGAACTCACAGCGGCTCGATGGAGGATGCTGAGGTCAGGGGCATGCGGCGGAAAAAGAAGCTGGATCCTCGGAAGAGCTGGCCCTGCAGGAAGTTTGGGAGAGAGAGAAGCCTGAAACTAACGTCGCTTAGAGATTATCTGTACAGATTAGGACATCTGAGCACCTTCTGACTTAGATGATTCCAGCAGTGGAGCCAGGATTTAAAGATGGGAGATCGAGGAGGAAGACCTGCAGCCAGACTGAAAACAACACAACCAATCAGAGCCCAGATTCCAATTAGAAGTCCTGGCAGAGGAAAAAGCTCATTCCAAAATAAAGTTCTCAAACAAACTGATCTGGTGGGGTAGAAGTCAGATTAAATCCCAGAATTAAGAGATGATTGTCGAATTTATATGTGAAAGAACTTGGATTTAAAGTTAGAATATGAAACGTTTAAATCGAAAGCTTTATTTTGAAAAATTTATACCTCCGCGGGGCGTTGAGGTGTGCAGAATTAATGTAGTTTATCCTTTTAAAGCTGTAACTAAAAAGATAAATAATCACGTTTTTATTCTGTCGGACACGACACTGTTTATGTTTACATCTACCAGCCACTAGAGGGCACCGTTGCTCTAAAGAGGCTGGGACTGTGAAAAATAGCAGACTTGACAAGTCAAGCAGCTGATTCTGAGCCCAGAAGATGTTCCGACGGTTAAAAACTGCTATAAAATAAACTTATTAGTAGAAACGAGTCCTTATCCTGTACGAGTTGTCTCTGAACGTGGTGCTGGAGTGTGTCAGCAGCGAACCAACATCCCAGCGGCTGGACAATTAGTCCTGTTGTTGCAGTACCACCTCTGAACACCAGAGCGCGCCAGAGTCCCCGTGTCCCATGGTCAACCTTTCATTTACAAGTCGGAACCAAGCCTCCTAAATAATGATTATAAAATTCTAGCTCTATTGCTGGCCAGGAGAATTAAAGATGTTTCGGATGATGTTATAGATGAGACACAATCGGGATTTATGGCAAAAAGGCACATCTCCAATAATATTAGACTCGTCTTAGATATCCTGGACTACTCTGACCTAATCCTTGATGATTCATTTATCCTTTTCCTTGACTTCTACAAAGCTTTTGACTCTATTGAGCATGAATTTATATTTCTCTCACTCAGGAAATTTGGCTTAGGTGATTTCTTCTGCAACGCCATCAAAACTTTATACTCTGGCGCAAATAGCTCTATCAGAATGAAAAATGGCACCACATCTCGTTTTTGCCTGAAACGAGGTGTACGCCAAGGGTGCCTCATCAGCCCTTATCTTTTTCTACTTTGTACCCAAATTCTCACCTCTTATATTGCTAATAGTCCTATGAAAGGTATAAACATAGCAGACAGAGAGGCTGTCATCAGCCAACTGGCAGATGATACCACCATTTTTCTTAAAAATGTTAATCAGGTGTCAATTGCCCTGAAAATTTTAGATGACTTCTCAAAAGCTTCTGGATTCATTTTAAATTTAAACAAATGTCAGTTATTACCTATCAACAATTGTAATGATCATAGTATTTGTAATATAGCTGTTCAACACGAAGTAACATATTTAGGCTTGATTATCTGTAAAGATCAAAACCCAGAATTACCTCTAATTTCTCTCCAATAATTAAAAAAACCCAATCTAAGTTAAATCAGTGGTTACAGAGAGATTTAAGTTTAAGAGGACGAGTGTTGCTCTCCAAAGCAGAAGGTTTGTCTCGCCTGACTTACGCTGCCGTATCTCTGCATGTGGACAACAGAACTTGTGGGGAGATTGACCGAATGCTCTTCAACTTCTTGTGGAAAAACAAAACACATTATATTAGAAAGAGTGTAATAATGAACGACTATCAACATGGAGGACTCAATATCTTGGACTTCACTACCTTAAACAACACGTTTAAAATTAACTGGGCAAAACATTTTCTTAAAAATCCTGTCTCCATTTGGAATTTTATTCCTGACTATATCGTCTCTAAACTTGGTGGTCTAACTTTTATCCTGGGTTGTGACTACAATGTAGGAAAGCTTCCAGAAAAACTTTCAATGTTTCACAAACAAGTTCTGTTAGCCTGGTCACTGATCTATAAACGTAATTTTACTCCCCATACGTACTTGATCTGGAATAACAGGAACATAAAAATAAGTCATTGTTTTTCTCTAATTGGGTTGAGAAACAGATCGTTTTTGTGAATCAGTCGTATAACACTAATGGACAGCTTATGTCTTACACAGAACTCCTAAACACATATAAATTTCCGGCAACTCCCAAAGAATACGCCGTACTGTTTGCTGCAACACCTATGGGTGTCAGAATGCTTTTTAAAGGTGTTCTACCTGTTGTACCACCTATTTCTCCTCCCGACCCTGTGAACACATACGTAGGAAAAGTTTGTCTTATCGAGCATTAAAACAGTAATAGGAATATTCGTGCTTTATTTCAGAGAGAATCCTTATCTGTTCCACATGTGATTTTTTTATTGGAATTCCTTTGTCACTGACATCAGTTGGGAAAGAGTACGGTCCATTCCTAATAAGTATTTTGTGACAAATAAGGTCAAAGAAGTTTCATTCAGAATACTTCATAAGTGTTACCCAGCTAATCACTATATGACAAAGTTTAAGAGGGACATTGATGTGAACGGCTGTTTTTGTGGAAGCCACCCTGCGACGGTTCAGCACCTCTTCTGGATCTGTTCACATGCTACAACGGTTTGGAAAGACTTTAGCAGATTTATTATCGGACAGCTCTGCAAGGACTTCATTTTAAAATGGGAAAATGTTGTATTTTGTTTTTGTCGCAAGCACAGAAAGGAAGGTGTAGACTTTGTTAATTATTCTAGCAAATTCTATCTCCACAAATGCAAGTATAGTAACCAAAAACCTCATTTCAAGCACTATTATAGTGACACTCCATCTTACATAAAATTGATTACTAAACAAAAAAGCTTTAAAAACTATAACTATTTGCACCACCTATAATTTATTTGGATGTGTGTAACATTTCTGTAGTGCACCCCCTGGCATATGTTTCATCTTCTTTGTTCAATTTTGTATGCAATTTGTTTGTATACTTATCACCTTGTTCAAAAAAGTTTTGGAGAAAAAAAAAAGTCGGAACCAAGCCCCCACAATGCGGGTGAAAAAATGAGTCCAACGCGTAAGTCCCATAAATTGCAGTTCCACTCTCATCCACTGGGGGCTGGTGTCAGAAGCGAGCAAATCCTCATTGACTCCCATGTTAAAAATACCAATTTCACAGCAGAAATAAACATGTTTACAGCCTGGTACCAGAACATGTTTTAGGTTTAAATGATCTAGTTTACACTCATGACAACTCTGAGGGGGGTGAATGTTTTTCTCACTCTTCTGTTTAAGTGTATTAAAAGCCTAAAATTCTGTATAATTAATGAGCATCAGACCCACGTGACCACAGAGCTAGCTCCATGGAAAGGCCTCAGTAGAGCCTCGGTCTGGCCTGGAAACTGTTCCAGGATTTTGAGTGTCTGTGTGTGTGTATTCTTGTTTGGATATTATTTGTGCAATTGTTGGACAAAATGACTTGCTGTGGCATTAATTGCACTAATAGAGCATCCAAGGAGTCTCTACTTCATTTTTTTTGGTAAGTAAAATTATATTTATGTATTTTAGGTCACTGCCGAGCTGAGCTTAGATTTTAACATGTACTGTTTAACCATGACATTTAAATGTAATAGGGTAAAACCCAGTGCATTTAACATAATGCTGCACTTTAGAAAATGGGTTGAAATATAACATGTTGGTGGAGCTGGGTTCCCACTATCGGCTTGTGGAGCTCTCGGAGACCTCTGTGTTCCACCCGGTTCTACCCAGCGGTCAGCCCGGCGTATCTCTGACTCAGAAGCTCTGGTGTTGTGCACAGTTAACTCCGGTTGTAGCTAGGTTGCTACCTCCGTTAGCTTAGCTTCCACCTCTGCGTTAGCTTTGGGTTAGCTTCAGGTTAGCTTGTAGCTAGTTCGACCGGGTGTCATCAGTTGATCCCAGCCTTACAGCCCCACCCTCAGCTCCACCTCTCTTCCCTTTTATGGAATTGTCTGGGCTTGACGGAACCTGTGACACGGTCAAGATGGCGGTGGTGGCCACCTCCCATTTATCTTCAAAAACGTTATTGGAGCCCTATGGAAACCCATTGTCCAATTTTTATATGTCGATGGTCGGAACTCCAGATTTTTATGGATTAAAGGGAAGAAATTCTATTTTAAAAAGTCTGATTATAATCCTGTTTATTGAGGAGAAACCTTAAAAGTTTAATCTGGTCATTTTTATTCTTTTTGGTCAATTTTTGTTTCAACAGAAAAGAATGAATTAAACCATTTGTGGTTTAATAATGAAATAATGTCACTTTCCAACATTTATATTTAACACAAATAAATTAATCTGAATTTGCGTTTTCCATTTCTTAATAGTTATAAATAAATACACCAAACCGGGCCTCGTTAACTCACCCACAGTCGTTGACGGCCATGACGTCAGCAACCAGCGTGAACGGATACGTGAGAACGCTCACGGCGATCTGCAGAACAGAAACACTCGGCGTTAGCGACGGCAGACGAAGCGTTCACGTGCTAGTCTGACGGGAACTTACGCCCATCACGAACTTGGTGTAGCTTCTCACTGCCGACGCCTGGCTGAACTGGAACCAGAACACTTTTAGGTCAGACCCTCCGTAAACGGGTTTTCACACGCTGTTTAGAACTTTAGGAGCTTTGATGTGATTTTCTAGTAAAAGCAGGTCCGACTTACGCCTTCGTCGACAGCGTAGGTGTTGATGAAGTGAGCCAGGACGTTGCAGCACCACAGGAAGAGGACTTCTCCCAGAACGTGAGGAATGAATCCGCTAAAAGCAAACGTGCAGGTCAGACCAGAGCGGGCCGGAGACACGATGTGGTTCTGATGGAGTCCGACTTACACATAAAATCCAGTCACTCCTTCCTCCTTAAAGATCTTGAAGAAGCAGCTGAACACGCCGCTGGAAAGGGAAAAAAAACATCTACAATAAATAAATCTGACTAAAACTAGAACTAATTGAATGATGGGAGGGTCACTGTCGTCATGGCAACATAACCCAACGGGTCGGAATGCAAACAAGAAAAAAATGGCTTGTTCCAGTTTAATTTCCATCTTCATGCTTTTTGTTAGAATTTAATTTTTAGCTGTAATTAATTATCTGATTGTTAAAAACTTGAGTGATGCTCTGGGTTAGGGCTAGGGGGCGCTGTATCCTCACAGCGACAAGGTCACAGGGTCAAGGGTGGAGCTAAGCTGCTGCTGGTCAGGTTAGACTGTAAATAACAGAATTCCATGGAAGTAGCTGCAGAATTCCATGGAGGTAACTACATGATTCCATGGAAGTAGCTACAGAATTCCATGGAGGTAGCTACAAAATTCCATGGAGGTAGCTACAGAATTCCACGGAGGTAGCTACAGAATTCCATGGAGGTAGCTACAGAATTCCACGGAGGTAGCTACAGAATTCCACGGAGGTAGCTACAGAATTCCACGGAGGTAGCTACAGAATTCCATGGGGGTAGCTGCAGAATTCCGTGCCATGTACAACAATAAAAAGATTTCCAGATAACATAATTTTGAACTTTAGTGAAATCCAGGAGGCTGGAGTTGTTTTTGGATGACAGAAACACACTTTGGTCTTAGCTCAACCTAGCTGTTAGCTCATCAGTCGTGAAGAACATGAACCCTATTTCTCTGAACAGAGGCTGATCAGGAGGCCACCGGGTCAGACAGAAAGTAACTAATCCCAACCCTTCAGTAGTAAACTCTTACCCATATTTGGTCTCCCTGCCGACGAACTGGGCCATGCAGCGCACCGACATGACTGAAACAAACCAGACGCGTCACTCAGAGATTAACCGCGCCTGGATTCGGCTTCACAGCGGGAAAAAGACTCGATTTGAAAAATTCCTCAAAATGGATCAGCTGACGTTTCTACTGGTTATGTCTTCCCTGGAACGTGAGGACGTACCGTGGAACGGATGGGTGACGAGTCTGGACAGGCACTGGATGATCATCTCATGTGAGGTCTGATAAAACAGATTAGAGACAATCCCAGACCGATCTTTAATCCAGATTAGTAAAACAGCCTCATTAATCCAACGAGATGCTCAATAAGAACGTTTTTCCCGTGCCGCCGCTGACCTCTCACCTCTCTGAAGACTCTCCTGAGGGAATTCTGCTGATCGGCTTTCTTGGACTGAAGCTCCACCTGGAGACAAAAATCTCAGATTTAAAATCGACATTTTTATTAAAATATGTTTGTTTTTAATCTCAGGGCCCCTTTCCAACAGTCATCATGTTTCCATAACGGAATGCATCAAACATCTGGATTAAATGGGATAAGACCATCAGGAAGTCTGAAGATGGGTTGATCGGGATCCGGAACGCTGGTGTCCCGCTCAGAGCTAACGGGAAACATCCCAGTGTGAAAGTCTTGGAACATTTCTTTTCCATGATGTTTAAAAGCATTCCAGTTAGGAACAAACAACATTCATCCATTTCTCCAGCTCCTCCTGAAAGATCCTAAGATGTTCCCGGACCAGAGAAGATTTATGATTCCTCCATCCAGGTCTCCGCTCCAGAAGGAGGTGTCCTGCTCCAATGTCTGACTCCTTTGCTGAGGAGCAGCAGCAGCAGCTCTACTCTGATCTCCTCCTGGATGATGGGGCTCCTCTCTGATCTTCAAGGCTGAGCCTGTCCACCCTACAGCGGGAGATCCCTTCAGCTGCTTGTATCCAGGATCTGCTTTTTCCCGTCCTGATCCAGGTCTCATGACCAGATGAAGGTCTGGATGAACCACTAAATCCAGAACTTTGCTTTTTGGTTCAGCTCCTTCTCCTCCACCACAGACCAGACCAACGCCTGCCCCATCTCTCCTCCATCCCACCATCACTCAGGAACACCACCTCACACATGGCATGGGTCCTGGGAACGCCGAGCCTGGAGTTACGTTCCAGATCATCTCATCGGGTCGGAATCTTTCCTTACCTGCTTGACTTTTCCCCGGACCACGGTGGAGATGATGCTGGAGACAATCCGAGGTGAGAGGCCGCGGAAGAGTCCCGTCCTCCCGTCCACTCTCACGATGTGATGCACTAAAAACAAACAGATCCACTTCCTGTCAGCTGACGTTTTCATCATGGAAACACAGACCACCTCAGACCTCCTAAGACCTGACATTTGGTGCTGGAGGAACCAGAGAGGGCCCAGACCTCCACTTTAGGACCAGCGGGAGTGGACAACAGGATCAGGCGTGTTTGAAACCGATTTACTCACCGTAGGTGAAGAAACCCGGCAGGTAAAGGACTCGCCGTCCAAACATCGTGGTTCCCACGGTCGGAGGAAGAGGTTCGTGTCCCACCTGGAGACATCAGGGAATTACCTTCATTTTCCAGTTTAACTCTTTACATTCTAAAAACCGGCGATAAAACGTTCCTTAGATTTACTGAATTTAGCGGGTTTCACTAATAACTACATATGTTTGGATCCTCGTTCCTCCGTAAGCACGTGAATTTATATTCAACACGATTCTAATCCTGCTCCGGTGGAACTTTGGATCCAGATTAAAAACCCATTTTAGCGTATCGGGATCCAGGCTCAGCACATTCATCACAATACAGTAATATTAGCAGCAGAAATGACATCATTCCATTAAACATGAAAAACTATTTTCTCCCATTTTAAAAAAATGTTTTATTCAGATTTTTATCTAGAGAGGCGACAATTAAAAATCCTCTCGTCTCATTCTACTCAAATGATCAAAGGAGTGTTCGAGGTTCAGTTGGGTAATTGTTCCTTTACATTCCTTCCACTTCCATGGGGAGTCCCGCAGGGATCGGTGTTTGGGCCTCTCCTGTTTTCAATTTACATCCTCCCCCTGGGTTTCATCTGAGGAAATATGGCCTGGGCTATCATATCTATGCAGATGATTGCCAGATCTACCTGGCTTTGAACAAACCAGGCTCCCCCTCTCTTCTGGACCAATGTTTGGCTGCAGTGAGGGTTTGGCTTGCCAACAATTATTATTCTAGAAAAAGAAGAAGAAGAAAATATCATTTCTATAGCGCCTCTCAAGATAAAAATCACGAGGCGCTTCACAAAAACAAAAACAAAAAATATAAAAATTGTAAAAATATAAAAAAGCATTTCGAAAATGTTTAAAATATATTTAAAATGAGCAAAAAATAGACAATTGTGATTAAAAATGTTAAGAAAGAGAGAGAGTGAACAGGAAAGAGGGAAATCAGTGGATCCTGAGGAAGGTGGAATAGGTGGGGAGAGCAGAATAAAGAGAGAGAGGTGAAGAAGGTCATACAAAAGCCAGCTTGAACAAGTGAGTCTTCAGCTACTTTTTAAAGGAGACCACTGAGTCCACTGATCTCAGGCTCAGGGGGAGAGAGGTCCAGAGTCTGGGGGCCACAGCAGCAGATGATCTGTCACCTTTGGTCTTTAGCCTGGTCTAAGTCTGAGGCACTCCTCATGACCCCTAACAAAACCACACACTTATCTTCTGATTTGGACCTTCTCCCATATGACCTCAAGCAGTGTGTTACCAACCTGGGGGTGAAACTGGATACACACTTTTCCATGGGCCCTCAGATTAACGCAGTGGTCAGATCGTGTTTTTACCAGCTGCGCAGATTACGTCGCTTAAAACCGATCCTGAAATGAGCGCACCTGGAATCCGTAATTCATGCTTTTATCATTTCCCGTCTAGATTACGCAAATTCCATTTTAACTGGTTTACCTGCCCCGCTCTTAACAGGCTTCAGGTCGTACAGAACGCGGCAGCCAGGTTTAACAAACACCCGTAGAAGAGATCATATCACACCTGTACTGGCGCAGCTCCACTGGCTACCCGTACACTTCAGAGTCAAGTTTAAAATTAGAGATGGAACGATAACACTTTTTTCCAAACCGATATGATACCGATACTTGGATCTGAGTACTCGCCGATACTGATTACCGATACTTCTAACACACAAAAATTAGGTGAACAGAAATGACAAGTTACAGTGAAGCCATTTTCAAGCAACTGCATTGGTATCGGTTCCTGGTATCTGTTAACTTTTACCGATACCAGTATCATATCGGTATCTGCACTGATACCAATACTGGTATTGGTATTGGTGCCGATACAGATACCAGTATCGTATCGGTGCATCCCTATTTAAAATCCTGATTTTATCATTTAAGGCCCTGAACGGTCTGGCTCCGGATTACCGGTCTGATCTTGTGACTCGTTATGTGCCAAACCGGGCGTTGAGATCTGCTGATTGCCTGCTGCTTCGCGTTCCAACAATGAAATACAAAACGCGGGGGCAGCGTGTTTTTGTCTACGCTGCTCCGACAATCTGGAATGCTCCTCCTCTTTCAGTGAGGCTGGCACCATCCCTCCTCCGGTTCAAGTCGCTACTTAAGGCTCACTTTTACGACCAGGCATTTTTAAATACCTGACTTTTATTATTTTACTGTGTGTCTTTTTATTGACCGTGATTATCTGCTTTGTTGTGTATTTTATTGTTGACCGTGTTTTGTTTTTATGTTGTGTTTTTTCTTTTTATTCTGTATAGCGTTTTGGTCAGCTGCCATGCCGTTTTTAAATGTGCTTTATAAATAAAGTTGGTATTGTATGGAGAACATCTGAAGGTAGAATCAACGCATTTGTTAACTAAAGAAGAAGAAACGATGTTTTAGAAAAAAATCACAAAAATTTTTAATTAAAAAATTGGATTAAAAATGAATAAAAAATATATAAATGGGGAAAGCAAAAATTGTGATAATAAAATGTGAGGAAAGGGATTAAGAAAATGAAAAAGGTGGATCCTGGGAAAAGTAATCCCTGGATTACGTTACTAAGGTGAGCTGCCTGGTTGGTTGTTCTCACAAAAGCGCCGCTCTGGCGCCGAACTCGGAGACGTTTTACACGCTTGTTAGAATTACGGGAACACCACAAACAAAAGCAGGTGCATCGTAGGGCTGGGTGATAAATCGAAAATGTATCGTTATCGACATTTCTGACTCTTATCGAGATCGATTTTCTCATGTAAATAAATGTGATCATAAAAAATGAAAAGATGTGTGCAGGTTGGCAACGTTCATGTCCCTTAAGAAGCTGAACCACCTTGAATCTCGTAAAAATGTGACTCAACATAATACACGCAAAAGCAGCTTTGTTACCTGTAGTTCTCGTCCACTTATCGTTATCGAGGTGAAATCCTCAATATATCATGATATTGGTTTTAGGTCGTATCGCCCAGCGCTAATGCATCGCCATCACAGCACAGAGTCAGACTCACTGTTGAGGGTTTCCCAAATAAATGACATCATTCCTGAAAAGTAAATGGTCTGTATTTGATACAGCGCCTTCTAGTCCTGGAACCCCCCAAGGCGCTTTACAACACAGCCACTCACACCATGGTGGTGATGAGCTACATTGTAGCCACAGCTGCCCTGGCCCCAACGTTCCCTCCGAACCTGCAGGCTAGGTGGGTTAAGTGTCACAACAGCGGCAGACTGAGCGGGTCTCGAACCGGCAACCTTCCGATTATGGGCGAGCACTTACCTGCTGTGCCACCGTCGGGGTTTGCTGCTTTAACGCTTAGATCAGTACTAATCTGAGGTTAAAGCAAAAATGTAGAAATATAATTCAAAAACTAGCCGTTAGCTCATCAGTCCTGTAGAATGTGAACGCTATTTCTCTGCACGGAGGCCGTTCAGAAAGAGCTAAAATATGAATCATTAATAATTCTCTGTGATGCAGCTGAGTAAATCTCTGATGGACGTTTAATGAACACCGGAAGTAGACCAGCATGCTCTCCATCTTTAATGCGCTAGTTTGGCTAACCTGGATTAGCAGTTTGACGTAGAGCAGCGGGTGTGTGGCGGCTGTGACCCCGGCTCCCAGCAGCAGCACCGCGGCGTCCACCTCCACTGGGGTCGGTGTAGCATCCTGCTCCACGTGGGCTCCCTCACCGGACTGGCCCTCGGGAGGATCCATGTTCGGTTACCGTTAGGTTTATTCCCGGTGAGCGTCACGCCGGGCAGCTGCAAACATAACTTCCGCTTTGTGCCCTTTGCGTTTCCGCCTCCCAGGTAAAAGCACGTCCAGGTGAATGAATCCTTCAGATGGGCGCTTCTGGCTTCACAACATATTAAAAGTAGAAGCTGCTAGCGGAACCAAAACAGAGGGGCGGGGATTAGTGACGTAGTCACGCAATCACACGCAGGCAGACGTGTCGGTGACCAGATGTGAAACAGCAGGAGAGCCGCGAAAACGGTAGAAAGTTCTGGAAAATCTGTTACAGTCTTCCAGACAAACCGATGAAACTCTTTTTAGGTTTAGAAAATAAAAATCTGTTATTTATCAGATCAATAACAGATTTTTATTAATTTATTTATCAGATAAATAAATAAAAATCTGAGTCAGGAAGTTAACTAATCTGAAGTAAAGGCAGCAGGACTGTGGGTACGGATTAGGATTAGGGTTAGTGCTAAAAAATATAGTGGTGCAACATTATCAACAAATCTATTTTTTCTCCTTCCATTGGTATTATTTTTGCCACTAATTCAGTGTTAGACACTAGCGGTCGACCGATACTGTTTTTTCTATTGCAGATACCGATACAGGTACAGGAGATGGTTGATTTTTAGGGTCGTGTTCCACCTCATTTTCCTGCTAAAATGTTACTAATAACATCAGAACTCTCAATTTAAATTTAATTTATCAAAGACAAATATTGGCTGATGCCATTAAATAAACAAAAATCGGCCTGATATATTGGTCCACCCTTACTGAACACCATTATATAATAATAATAATAATAATAATAATAATAATAATTGAAAATTCACCTTCCAACGAAAAACGACAGTTTTTCTGTTGACAGACATATTTTTATCACTTATGTCTAGAAACGTTTTTATGTCCTTTTGCATTTGTTTTTTTTTATTTATTTGTCCACTCATTGCACTGTTGTTACAGTCAAGTTGTGCAGTAAATGTTATAATAAAACATCAAAGAATCATAAATAAACCATGAAAGCGTGTAGACTCCAGCTGCATGTTTCTGCTCTGACCACCAGAGGGCGCGCTGACTCTTCCCTCGCAGCTGTGTGGCTTTTGTCCAACATTCCTGTTTGTCTTTCTTTTGAATAAACAACCAGGTTTTTAATAAACTATATTTCTGTTTCCGGCTGTTTGGTGAAAGCCAGCATGAAGCTGCATGGACTCAGAATCCACCTGCAGCAGGTAAAACAAAAAGAGGTTTTATCGTCACCAGAACGTTCTACGAGGAACACGTTTTGTTTGTTTAGATTCTGCACATTTAAACCTTAATGGAACCATTCATTTTACGCAAACACATCTAATACCATCAAACAAGGAAATAAGCATCATTTTATGGGCAACCCCTTTAAAGGCAGAAAAGGTTCGTTTCATCACGACAGGAAGATTATCCCACAAAGACACGACCTGCTGTTCTCACTAAGCTACAATATGAAACAATATGCAGACTCCTAAAAACAAACACGTTTTTAAAAATCACTATAACTGACAGGAAGTCAGTGGAGAGAGAGATGAGTGGATCTGGCTGGGACCAGTTAGGAGCCTGAGCCAGCTGCAGACGGGTCAGCAGAGACCAGCTGATGCCAGCAGGCCCAGTGTCACTATGATGTCATCCTAATTATTAGATAAAGTTTATTTTTCTTATTAAAAGCAGCTGTTGAGCTCTAGTACAGCTTCAGTTCTGTTCTAGGCTGTAACCGCTGGGCCCAGTGAGAACAGCTGATGAGTGACATCACCGTGGAGGAGTTCACAGAATCGTCTGAACTCAGCCCCATCAGAGGGTTCTCCAACAGGAACGGCCTGCTTAAGGTCAAAGGTCAGATGTTCTCCTCTGGGATGTTCTTCTAGAGAGCAGAATTCATGGTTTCATCGACTACCGCAGGTGGTCCAGGTCCTGCAGGAGCAGAGCTGCCCCAGACCATCACACCACCACCACCATGCCTGACTGTGGTCTCGTCAGTGCATTAGACATTTACGCACGTTTTGGTATTTTTGGTTTAAGATCAAACAAGCCAACAGTAAAATGTAGGCGTGAAGCTTTTCCACACGCAGATGCAGTTGATGAATGTTTTGTATAAAAATACCATCAAACTTTACGCCTCACAGCGAAATGATGAATCTTTTTAATATTTACAAAAATACATAGATGCTGTTTTGTTGACATTTTAAAGCAGAAGTATAAACATCCTCCATGTTTTTTCATCTTTATTCACGCGTATTAAATGTAAATACAAACCAGAAGCTGTCAGATGTTAGGAAGATGAATGAGGCAGTGTGTTGTAGGAGGAGGCGCTTCTCTCCAAGCGGCTCGTCTCCGTCCGACAGCGGCAGTAAATAACCGATGTTCCTCTCCTCAGTCTGGAGGCTCCTGTGTTTCAGCGTGGATGGAAACAGTCAGCGGGCTGAAACAGCATGATGGCATCGAGCCGGCCGTGTGTGTGTGTGTGTGTGTGTGTGTGTGTGTGTGTGTGTTGTTTTTAACAGAAAAATCATTTCCAACTGCTCAAACTTTTACTTTCAGGCGTTTCCACCTGAAGGTTTCAGTTATTTTATCATCATGTCGGTTTGATGTTTTTGCCTCAGAAAAAACTGAAGCCATTAAACGACTTAAAAAGACGGAGGAGTGAGCCGAGCTTCGTCTGCAGTAAAAAAAAAAAAGCTGCGGATTAACTGACCTACGTAAAAGTTTGGCTTCCATCAGGTTCGTGTTTTTAAACTGACTCTTGTGGTTTTGATTAGGGAATAATTAATATGATTAAAGCTGTTATAGAAAAGTTGGAAAACAATTTAGCTTAAGACATTTTTTCGTGCCTCTTAACTCATTCACTGCCAATGACACCTAAATTTCCCTCTGGGATTAATTAAGTGTTTTTGAATTGAATTAAAGTCGTCATTTGCATTTTTTTACTGTGTGGGCGTCGGACGAGCCCCCGCACCGTGAGAACAAACATCTCAGCTCTGAAGCCGATCTTCAGCCGCATACGTCACACGTCACGTGATCAGGAAGCAGTGGCGGTGGCACAGGAGTTAAGTGCTTGCCCCGTAATCGGAAGGTTGCAGGTTCGAGCCCCGCTCAGTCTGTCACTGTTGTTGTGTCCTTGGGCAAGACACTTTACCCACGTTGCCTGCTGGTGGTGGTCGGAGGGACCGGTGGCGCCAGTGCTCGGCAGCCTCGCCTCTGTCAGTGCGCCCCAGGGCAGCTGTGGCTACATCGTAGCTCATCCCCACCAGTGTGTGAATGGGTGAATGACTGATTGTGTTGTAAAGCGCCTTGGGGGGTATCAGGACTCTAGAAGGTGCTATATCAAATACAGGCCATTTACAATTTTTACCATCCATGGAGGATGGTTTTAGGAGATGGTTTTGGGCCGCTGCTGTAAAAAAAGTGAGGTGCGAACCGGAAAAGCTTCTGCCGATCACAATTCAACAACGGATTATGAAAGAACGGATAACGCTCGAAACACGCAGATTCTTCCTGATGTAAGAGGTGAGTCTCCTCTTTGTATTGGTTATTTTGGCGTCGACATCATCCTAGCGCGCAACGTTCCGTCACTCTTAAAAAAACAGTAAAAATGGCGAGAAACGCTGGCAACGAATGGGTTAAAAGCATTCTAACAGTATAGCTCTAGATGTATTGATTAAAGATAATAATAATAAAGTCGTTCTCTCGCATTTGTACAAAATTCATCACCAATGACCGAAACAAGGGCGCCCCCAAGGGGTGGCTATGGCCACCCCTATCAAAATTTTCTGGAGGCGGCCCTGGACCGAAAGCAACCATTGGACCATTCAGCTGTTGTCTCACTAAACCACTGCGAACAAAAAAAGACGTTTGAACCTAGAAAACATCGGCGGGTGTTTAGCAATTCAATTTAATTCAATTCAAGTTTATTTACAAATCGCCTAATCACGACAAGAGCAGGGAAGATACCCGAGAGGAGGAGTGAGAGTTCAAACCACGAGGCCAAGGGGCTCTAAAGGGAGCAGAAGAATTAGAAACAGACGTGGAGACGAGAGCAGCAGCAGGTGAAGCCTTGAGAACACCAACATCAGCACAGGAAGTAAACAACAACACAACAAAAACCTGCCATCAGGAAAAGAATAAATCATGATGACGGATAAAACCAGAGATAACGACGCATAAGTGAGGTTTTAATAACCAGAACCACGGCCAGTAAACAGACAAACTCATTTTTTATTCAGCAGGTATGAAAGCAAATAAACGCTCCGTTTGATTATCATAAATTTAAATGATTCTTCTGCTCGTTTGTTTCTGCCGAGTCGGGTCAAAACAAATCTCTGAACTGTGTTTAATTAAAAACCTGCTCCGTTCTCTTCCTCTGTCGATCATCGTCCGGGTTTTATTAGCTGATGTTTATTCAGCGTCTGTGTGAAAAAGTGCTTTAATGGATTTAACCCTCTGTGAGGTCACAGATGATTTCTGCAGGTGTAGGGAGGTCGGATTCAGAGAGCGGAACCGTTCGGGCTCAGAACGCGGAGAGCTGCTTCACGTAGGAGTTACGGTTTAGCTCACCGGAGCTGAAAACCTGCAGCTTCATGGAGCCAAACGCAGAGAGACGTCTGGTCCTCAGAGACGAGCCGAAGCACGAACCCACGGCAGCGTTTGGGCCGTGGCTCGTGAAATGAAAACATCACGAGAGCAAATAGATACAAGGCAGCTGGAACAAAGCCGCCTCTTCATGTCCGTCTGAATGTTTCTGATCCAGACGGTGGAAGGAAAAACAAACACGGTGGTGATGAAGCCGGGATCCTCCCACGAGTCTTGGCCTTTCAGGCTCAGCAGCTTCAAGAAGAAAACAACAAAAATGTAAAGATTCTCTGTGAAACTTTGACTGGAAGTTGGACTGAAGCATTTAATCACAGTTTCAGCTGAAGGAGGTCTGGAGATTTTTCCACTGAATGTTTAACCGTCCCTAATGAACCACTGACAGCAGCTTTAACATTTCTGTTGACTGTTTCTTTCTAATCTCGTGTTACTAAACTGATTTTGGCAGCTGAAAGGGCCTTCTTGAACATAAAAATCCTGTTTATACACAACCTTTGACCATTTTTACAGGTGAAAGGGTTATTGTTTAACTTTGGAGCTGGAGGGTCCATCACAGATCACACCACAGCTCTTCTTCATTCCTCTTTAATCCCGCATTAGACGTCAGATTTAGCTGCCTTCTCTAAAAGCCGCAGTCACCGGCCACTTTTTCAAACTTTTCTCCACTAACCTCCTCTTTTCCACCTTGCTCCTGTCTGCGATCCTCTTCAGTAATGTCCCTGCTACCATCTCCTATGATCGCCAGACTCTTCTGTCCTTCCGTTCGTTCACGATCGCCCAAGACGCACCGAGGACGTACCTCCCTCTTTGTTTACCTGAGTGGAGCACTGGCCCAGAACCAAATGAAGATTCCAGCCAGGGTGCCTCCAGCAATGTTTATCCGGTCCCGGGAAAACGTCGGAGGAAAAGAGGTAAACGAGCAGGAATCCAGGTGAGAATAAGACTTCTCTTAAAGCGTGGTTTATCTGGTGAACATCGGCGCGATCTTCTAGCTTCTTGTCCTTTGTTTGGTGACCTGAGCGCCACTTCCGCATTTCCGCCAGGCCGTGTTGCAGCGCGGTTCATCCGTCCAAGTTTTTTAAGGTTGGTTTATCCTCATTCCTCAGTGGTTTCTCCTCCTGTTCCCTCCATAAGTGGTTTTTATAAACACCGTGGATCTAACCCTGCTAATGTACGTCCACTAACTCCAGCTGTTTCTGTAGTTTCTGATTCCTCCACCTCACTCAGTATGGCTCTATTAAACACCCGCTCTGTTAACAATAAGTCCTTCCTGCTTAATGATCTAATTCTCTCTAAAAACCTGGATTTTCTGTTTCTGACTGAAGTTTGGCAGCAAACATCTGATTATTCTGGTCTGACTGAACTCTGCCCGAGTGGTTATTCTTTTCTTAGCCAGCCCCGGGGTTCTGGTCGTGGTGGAGGCCTAGCTGTTGTTTTCAGAGACCATCTTCCATGTAGCTCTACAACGTCTGGTCACTTTGCTTCCTTTGAACTGCAGCTGATTAAAGTCGGGCGTAAGGACCCGTTCTACTGTGCTGTGGTCTATCGTCCGCCTGGTCCAAACAGTTCTTTCCTTCAGGAGTTTAGTGACTTTCTATCCTCCACTGTGAAGCTGTCCAGACTGGTGATTGTTGGTGACTTTAACATCCACGTTGATGATCCCTCCGATCTCTTTGCCATGAATTTCTCCAGCCTCATGGACTCCTTCAGCTTTACTCAGCATGTTTCTGGCCCCACACACACCAGGGGGCACACTCTAGACCTTGTTTGTACCCTGAGTCTAAATGCTGACAGTGTTTGTCCTGAGTATGTTTATATTTCAGATCACCATTGCATTTTCTTTAACTTGTCGGTTTCTGCGTCCCCACCTCCTGCTCGCCGTATGGTTAGCTCTCGTTTTCTTAATGAGAGCACAGCTAGCAATCTTTCTGCTGCTTTTGATCCACCCTGTTCTTCTGATAACGACCCAGATTCCTTAACTTCTCAGTTTAACGAGCACTGCCTCTCCATTCTGGACAACATCTGTCCTGTCAGAACCAGATCAGTTCCTACAGTGAACCCTACTCCCTGGTTTAATGACAGCCTTCGCAGCCTGAAGCGCCAATGCAGAAAAACTGAGCGTTTGTGGAAGAAAACCCATCTCCACGTCCATCTGCTGCACCTAAAGGTAAATGTAAATGGTCTGTATTTGATATAGCGCCTTCTAGAGTCCTGGAACCCCCCAAGGCGCTTTACAACACAATCAGTCATTCACCCACTGGTGGTGATGAGCTACAATGTAGCCACAGCTGCCCTGGGGTGCACTGACAGAGGCTAGGCTGCCGAGCACTGGCGCCACCGGTCCCTCCGACCACCACCAGCAGGCAACGTGGGTTAAGTGTCTTAGCCAAGGACACAACGACAGCGACAGACTGAGTGGGGCTCGAACCTGCAACCTTCCGATTACGGGGCGAGCGCTTAACTCCTGTGCCACCGTCTTCTGACATCCTTTAACTCTGCAGTCAGAGACGCTAGGGTTTCCTATTTCTCCAGCCTGGTGTCCCAGAGCAGAGGGAACCCCAAGGTGCTGTTTAACACCATCAGCAGCATCGTCTCTCCTGCCTCTCCTACAGCCTCCATCCACTCTGTTACAGACTGTGAGAACTTTTTGTCTTTCTTTGTGGACAAAGTCAATAAGGTTAGATCTAGCATCTCTCCTTAAGCCTTATTGCTGCCTCTCCCGACTCCAACCAGGCCCATCATCCTAGATAGCTTTGCTCCTGTTTCTTTGCCTGAGTTAACCAAACTAGTTAACTCTATGAAGACCTCTGCATGCCCCCTCCACATCTTACCCTCATCTTTGTTTAAAAGTGCTTTTCAGTCCATCAGTCCCAGCGTGCTCTCTATAATTAATGCTTCTCTGGTTTCTGGTCAGGTCCCTGCTTACTTTAAGAACGCTGTAATCCACCCGCTTCTTAAAAAACCGAGTCTGGACCCCTCTCTCCATAGCAGCTTCAGACCCATCTCTAAACTTCTGTTCATCTCCAAGATCTTGGAAAAGGTTGTGGCTAAACACCTCACAGCTGCTCTTGATGAACAGAACATCTATGATAGCTTCCAGTCAGGTTTTCGTAGAGCTCATTCTACTGAAACAGCTCTTCTTAGGGTCTCTAATGACCTTCTGACTCACAGTGATGCAGGGGACTGTTCTGTTCTGGTCCTGCTGGACCTGACTGCAGCCTTTGACACTGTTGACCATCACCTGCTACTGGAGAGGCTGAGAGACTGGGTCGGCCTATCAGGATCTGCTCTGGAGTGGTTCTCCTCTTATCTCTCTGAGCGCTCCTTTTCTGTGGCCGTCTCCAAGTTTAGGTCCTCCACCACCTCTCTTACCCATGGTGTCCCACAAGGTTCTGTGCTGGGGCCTCTACTCTTCCTCCTCTATCTGCTTCCTTTTCAGCACATGCTGAGCTCCTTCAAAGGAATCTCCTACCATCTTTATGCAGATGACATCCAACTGTACATCTCCTTTAAGCCCCATGAGATGTCTAAGCTGCAGCTGTTACACACCTGCTTAGACTCTATCAAAACCTGGATGGTGGGAGCTTTCTTCAGCTGAATGAAGATAAGACTGAGATCCTCATCTGTGCCCCAGACAAGCTGGTTCCCAAAGTCAGAGACTCTCTTGGTCAGCTTGCTTCCCACACCAAACCTTCTGTCAGGAATCTTGGTGTGACCTTTGACCCAGCTCTCACCCTGGATTCTCATGTCAGTTCTCTTGTTGGCTCTTCCTTCTTCCATCTCAGGAACATTGCTAAGCTGAGTCCCATTCTGTCCCGCTCTGAACTTGAGACAGTTCTCCGCACCTTCATCTCCTCACGCTTAGACTACTGTAACTCTCTTTTCACGTGTCTGAGCAGAACCTCCCTGAACCGTCTACAGGTGGTTCAGAACACCTGTGCTCGGCTTCTGACCAAGTCCTCCAAACACACCCACATCACCCCGCTTCTCCTCCAGCTTCACTGGCTGCCAGTCAGCTTCAGGGTTCATTTCTAGATCCTGGTTCTGGTCTATAGGGCCTTACATGGACAAGCACCATCTTACATTGGTGATCTTCTTAGTCCCTACACCCCCAGCAGGTCCCTGAGGTCCAGTGACCAAAGCCTACTGGTTGTGCCGCACCAGGCTAAAGGTCAAAGGTGACAGATCATCTGCTGCTGTGGCCCCCAGACTCTGGAACTCTCTCCCCCTGAGCCTGAGATCAGTGGACTCAGTGGTCTCCTTTAAAAAGCAGCTGAAGACTCACTTGTTCAAGCTGGCTTTTGGATGACCTTCTTCACCTCTCTCTCTTTATTCTGCTCTCCCCACCTATTCCACCTTCCTCAGGATCCACTGATTTCCCTCTTTCCTGTTCACTCTCTCTCTTTCTTAACATTTTTTAATTACAATTGTCTGTTTTTGCTCATTTTAAATATATTTTTAAACATTTTCTAAATGCTTTTTTATATTTTTACATTTTTTGTTTTTGTGAAGCGCCTCGTGATTTTTATCTTGAGAGGCGCTTTAGAAATGATACTTTCTTCTTCTTCTTCTTCTTCTTCTTCTTCTTCTTCTTCTTCTCTAAACTGAACTCCTCTCTTCAGCCGTAACTTGTTCCCGTCCGTGCAGCATCTCTTCACTCTCAGCTTCATTTAACACCAGTGACAGTTTTAATCATCAGCATCTGAAACACATCCAGTCTGGTCTCAGCGACGATGGGATCCGTCAGCCAGGGAGCTGAAATCATCTTCCTCTCAGTCCACCTTTGTTCTAACAGACGTTCCTTATCAGAAAGTTTAAATGGACCTCTCATGTACCGCTCGGCCCGGCTGATGACGCAGAGTCCTGCTAACCCTGCTAACGGCCTTCAGACTCAAAGACAAAGGCTGGGACTTTATCACTGGTAAGGGTTAGGTCTCTGACGTCTCTGGGATGAGACAAACTCATTAAGCAGAAGGAGATCAGAAACTAATCAGCGAGTAAAGCGTGCCACAACCGTAATAATAATAAATTATGTAAAAATATTCAGCTGAACAACCATAAACAGGCTGCAGACGTCTGGTAAATGGTCCTCACTTGTAGAGTCCTAGAGCCCCCCAAGGTGCTTTACAACACAATCAATCATTCACCCGTGAACACCTTAGTGGTGATGAGCTACAATGCAGCCACAGCTGCCCTTGGGTGCGCTGACAGAGGTGAGAATGCCAAGTACTGGCGCCACCAGCAGGCTGGGAGGATGAAGTGTCTTGCCCAAGGACACAACAGCAGCAGGAGAACCCTCTGACTGCTGGAAACCCGCTTTACCTCCTGAGCCTCTGCTGCCTCATGGATGAATGAACGGGCTGAGTCTAAAGGTCAAACTGGGAATATTCTCTCTCTCTCTCAGGGGGGGGGGGGCGTTTCATTTGGGTTTTATTGGAGGCATCAGACATTTTGGTCCAGTTTGACGTTCCATTGATCGGTTTGGGATAAATCCTGCAGAGCTCCTTGGTGCTAGAGCTGAAACTTCTTCCAGGACGTCACGTCAGGCTGCAGGCCAGCAGGAGATGCTTTATCTCATGAGAGAGGTTAAAAATGTCTGCATCTGTTCACGACCAGCATGAAACCAGATCAGATCCACAAAATAACGTATATAAACGTATAAATATCATTTGAATTTACAGCAAACCTAAAAATAAAGACACAGTTGTCTCATCCCGTCCTCCGGCCCCAGGATAAGGAGATCCATGGGACTCCAGATATTAGCCATGTCCTAAATCATGCAGGCTCACACACTCTCTGGATGAATCTAAAGCATCGTTTTTATGTGTTGGAGATGAAGACCAGTACATGCAGGATTAGAGCAGGAAGCTACGGCTCTGCTGGATTTACGCTCTCCTATAAAACGAGGTTTCTGATTCACCTTCTGAGTATAAACTCGATAAACAACAACCATAAAGTATCAGAAACAGCCATCGCTTTACTGCACAGACTAATTCCTGCCGGACAGAGAAAACCAATCTCGGCGTCCTGCTAGCAGCGGCTAACTGATCATCAGCTTCCTGGTTGTCCATGAATTATTTTACAGTCTTAAAAAATACATTTTCATAAAAAACCCGTAAGTTTTGTTTTCATGTATAAAAACCTTTAAAGGAGAACTTTATGCACATTTGGACTCAACGCCCAGGGTGTGTTGTTGATGGAAGGGGAACGAGAAAACAAAGAGATAACTCAGTCCCGTTAACTCCAGCTTCATCTCCGAATACGGTCCTGTTTAAAAACTCCACAAGTTAGAAAAATCCAGGTCAAGATAATTCTACAAGTCCTCCATGATGATTAAATCCAAACATTCACCAATTCATCCAACAAATAAAAAATAACTCCAACAATCATCCAAGCTGGAGGTGCTCGGAGGGACCTGCAGCACCTGTGCTCTGCAGCCTCGCCCCAGGGGCAGCTGGCTGGCTCATCACCACCAGGGTGGGAATGACTGTTGTAAAGTGTTTTGGGGGGTTCCGGGATTCTAGAAGGCGCAGCATCAAATACAGACCATTCTATTTAAAAATGTACATGTACTTGTGACGGGTGGTAGTCGAGGGCGGGGACCTTGGCGGTCTGATCCTCGGCTACAGAAGCTGGCTCAAGGCACATGGAATGTCACCTCTCTGGTGGGGGAGGAGCCTGAGTTGGTGTGTGAGGTTGAGAGGTTCTGACTAGATATAGTCGGACTCACCTCAATGCATGGCTCTGGAACCAGTTTCCTTGAGAGGGGTTGGACTTTCTACCACTCTGGAGTTGCTCCCACTGAGAGGTGCCGAGCAGGGGTGGGCATACTAGTTGCCCCCCATCTTGGTGCCTGTACGTTGGGGTTCACCCCAGTGAATGAGAGGGTAGCCTCCCTCCGCCTAAGTTTGGGGGGACGGGTTCTGACTGTGGTCTGTGCTTATGCACCAAACTACAGTTCAGACTACCCACCATTTTTGGAGACCTTGGAGGAGGTGCTGGAAAGCGCTCCTTCCGGTGACTCCCTCATTCTGCTGGGGGACTTTAACGCTCACGTGGGCAACGACAGTGAGACCTGGAGAGGTGTGGTTGGGAGGAACGGCCCCCCTGATCTGAATTCGAGTGGTGTTTTGTTATTGGACTTCTGTGCCAGTCATGCATTGTCCATAATGAACACCATGTTCAGACATAAAGGTGTCCATATGAGCTCTTGGCACCAGGATACCTTAGGCCGCAGCTCGATGATCGACTTTGTTGTTGTTTCATCTGACCTGCGGCTGCATGTCTTGGACACTCGGGTGAAGAGAGGGGCGGAGCTGTCAACTGACCACTACCTGGTGGTGAGTTGGCTCAAATGGTGGGGAGGATGCCGGTCAGACCAGGCAGGCCCAAACGTATCGCGAGGGTCTGCTGGGAACGTCTGGCAGAGTCTCCTGTCAGAAGGAGCTTCAATTCCCACCTCCGACAGAACTTCCAAAATGTTCCGGGGGAGGCGGGGGACAGTGAGTCTGAATGGACCCTGCTCCATGCCTCCATTGTTGAGGCGGCCGACCGGAGCTGTGGTCGCAGGATCGTCTGTGCATGTCGTGGTGGCAACCACCGAACCCGCTGGTGGACACCAGCGGCTAGAGATGCTGTCAAGCTGAAGAAAGAGTCCTATCAGGTCTTTTTGGCCTGTGGGACTCCAAAGGCAGCTGACGGGTACCGGCAGTCCAAGCGGATGTTGTGGGGCTGTGTTGGCTGACGCGGCTCTGAGATATTGCGTGGACATCGGGGGCAGTCCCACTGGACTGGCAGACCGGGGTGGTGGTCCCCTTATTTAAAAAGGGGGACCGCAGGGTGTGTTCCAACTACAGGGGGATCACACTCCTGAGCCTTCCTGGTAAGATCTATTCAGGGTTCTGGATAGGAGTCGGATTGTTGAACCTCAGATTCAGGAGGAGCGATGTGGTTTTGGTCCTGGCCGTGGAACACTGGACCAGCTCTATACCCTTAGGGGGATCCTGGAGGGTGCGTGGGAATTTGCCCAACCAGTCTACATGTGTTTCGTGGATTTGGAGAAGGCGTTTGACCGCGTCCCTCGGGGGGCCCTGTGGGGGGTACTCCGGGAGTATGGGGTACCAGGCCCTCTGATACGGGCTGTTAGGTCCCTGTGTGACCGGTGTCAGAGCTTGGTCCGCATTGCCGGCAGCAAGTCGGGCTCGTTCCCAGTGAGAGTTGGACTCCGCCAAGGCTGCCCTTTGTCACCGATTCTGTTCATAACCTTTATGGACAGGATTTCTAGGTGCAGCCAAGGTGTGGAGGGCATCCGTTTTGGTGGTCTGAGGATCAGGTCTCTGCTTGTTGCAGATGATGTGGTCCTGTTGGCTTCATCAGAACGTGATGTTCAGCTTTCACTGGAGCGGTTCGCAGCCGAGTGTGAAGCAGCTGGGATGAGAATCAGCTCCTCTAAATCTGAGACCATGGTCTTGAATCGGAAAAGGGTAGAATTCCTTCTCCGGGTCAGGGATGAGGTCCTGCCCCAAGTGGAGGAGTTTAAGTATCTCGGGGTCTTGTTCACGAGTGAGGGAAAACTGGAGCGTGAGATCCAATTCAAACTCAATTTCCTCTTGATAAAGTTTGATAGAATCGGAATCAAGTTGATTCCAATTCATCCAAAAACCAATTAATTCAAACCAAATTCATACTTAATTCATTCCAATTTGGTCCTATTTACAACATTTTCATACGACTCAACTTAACTTAACTCTACACAGAACTGGAACGGAACCACACAGGAGAAGAAAAAATAAACCTGACAAACAGGAACACCAGCGGGAAGTAACTTGGAGCTCTTTCTGGGTCTGGAAATGAAACCGGACCAGAACACAGCGCCATGGCAACCATGAGTCAGCAGCATTTATCATCAGCGGCGCTGATGGAGATCCTATCTGCTTTCAGAGGGTCCTGACCCGGTTCTGCTTCATCAGAACTTTGTTCTGCTGTTTCAGTTTCATCTCAGCAGGTTTTCCTCCCTGGAATAAAACGGATTTCAGTTTCACACAATGAGCTAAATAAAAAAAAAGGTTTTTTTTGGACTCCAGATTTTTTAAGTTTTTGATTTTGGATTTGCTTTTTCAAATGAGCTCCTAAACCGATAAACAGAAACATAAATAAAACAAAAACAAACAGTTTTATTGGTATTTATTCTGGAACTGGGGAAGAAAGCTTCGGATCCTCATAGAACGTTAGAACAGATAGAATCAGAGACGCTTTGATCTTTTATTTGTTTTAAATCTTAAATAAAAAAAATAGAAATCTCAGTAAATACACAAAAATAAAACAAACGGTGTTTATTGTGTTTCCAGAAGAGGACTGAAGGCCTGGAGTTATGAGCTGGTTACAGATGATGATGTTCCTCTTCATCATTACTGATCCAGATGTTTGTTAGTCAGATCCTCCACCAGCAGGGGGCAGTATGTGTTCAGCTTTAATCCAGGAACTCATCAGCTGAGTGAGACCGACCTGCAGGTCCAGCTAGAAACCAGAGCTTATCACTCGTCTTCCTTCATTTGATCTTTTTGAGCTGCGATTCCCACAGAAATCAGCTGATTGGACGGCATCTTCACGTCCACATGACCTGAAATCCCGAGCAGAGCAGGATGAGGGCCACAGTGGGAAGGAAAACTCTCTTTGAACTGGAACCGAGTTAAAGACAGCAGCAAACCGAGTGAAGAAAGGTGGCTGTGCGTCCTCCAGCAGCATAACTAAAGGGATGAGCCAGGATGACAGGGTTTCTGCCTCATGGATGCAAACTGAAAGTTCTGTCTCCAGAGCCATACCTGCAGCCTGTGAGCCAGGAGTCCTGCTGGGAACATCTGGAACAAGAAGATCTCCAGTAGTAGGAGAAAGTGAATCTTGTAGAGCTTTAGAAGTTAAAAGTAAAATGTTGAATTCCGTTCTGGATCTTAGGAAGAGCCGACGCCGTGACGCTGAACGTGGAGAATCAAACCTCTTCTGACCCTGGATCAGCTGGAACCCGAGGACCGTTGGAACGTCCTGACATGAGGCCTGGAAGTAAAAACTGCACGGAGGAGTTCCTCCACACCACCTCGGATCAGGACGGTCCTGATTTTAGCGACAAACTCAGATTCATATTTATATGAGCGTTAAATCCATAAAATATAAGAAAGGAAGGGTTTAAATCCTAAACATGTGACTGAGTTAGAAACTAAACAAACGTATCGTGATGCTTTATGAACAGAACCGCCTAAATCAAAGATTAGAAGTTTTTATGAAGTTATTGTTCAACATCCTCGTCTGTGTTTCTAAAGCTTTATTTATTCAAACCAGCTTCTCTGAATCAATAATAAAAAGCTTGTTTTTCCTGCTCAGCTGATGTTTTTACAGCTGCTGACGGAGCTGAAGCTGCTCCACAGAAGAATCCACGAAGACTTGATGTCTGCACGCTTTTAGGAAACCTCTCATTAAACAGGAAACCCATCTGAGAGGATGTGGGGTTTCTGTGACTTCCTGTGAAGTCCGCTGCAGCTTTCAGACATCCGGATCTCTGCTCGGACCACTCGAGTTTCAGCCTCAGCATCCAAACTCAGCTGAACCCTACAAAATAAAAGCTCCATGTGATAAACGTGAATTTGTTTGTTTAAAATGGACAAGAAATAAATAAAACATGAAGTGTTTAGATTAAGCCAAAACAACATAATAAAATCAGCATCCACAGCGGAATTCAGAACATCCTTCAAACTTTCACAATAAAAGTCCCTAACACACATGTAGTTTAAAACCTGTGAATGTTTAAATACTGTTGTCTGATGAACTGGTTTATGAGATCCGGGTGTTATCTTGTTTGAGACTCTTATTGTGAAAGATTAAAGGAAGTTCTTCAGTGGAGCCTGTCACAGAGTTCGCATAAAGACTTTTAATTAAAGGTCTCATTGGGTTACGTGCAGAAACACCTGGAACCTCAGAGGTCGGGTTACGTGGAGACTCTAACGTGTCCCTACTCGTTTGTCTCTACGTGTCCCTGTGATGGACTGGAGACCTGTCCAAGATGTCCCCGACCCCTCGCCCAAGAATCAGCGCCATGTGGCGAGGAAAGGGCGATTCGGATGATAGATGGACTCTTCTCATCATCTGGAGTTTAATCTCATCGCCGTCCACACAAGAGCTAAATAAAACATCGATCAAACGTCTGAGTTTAGCTGAAAAGGCTCCAAAAATCCTGTTACTGGGTGTTAAAACGTTCTTCCACTCTGGATTTAGATTAAACATGAAATTCTCTTTGAGACGTTTTATTGATTAAATTATCGTAACTTTCAGCTCAATAAACTCAATTTAATGGTCACAAACGACTAAACTGATGCTTTTTTCTCATCTACGTGTTTTTGAGGCTAAATTTGTTTCAGTTCCTTCTTTTTTATTAAATCGCATCAGTTTTACCGTAAACACGCAGACTGGTTATTGTTTGCGATGATAATCCTGAAAGGTACAAGATGTAAAATACTGAATAATGATTTTTTTTTGTTTATGTGTTTAGTTTTAGATGTAGTTTAGTTGCCATAGTAACTAAAACAACCTGGAGGATCATCCTGGAGTTTGGGTTAGGTTATTGGAGTCTGGCTCATCCCTTGAGTTATGGGAGTCTGTTTCTGTCTGGAGGAGCTTCAGAGTTTAGTTTGGACAAAAAATATAATTTGTGATTAAAAAATGTAAGGAAAGAGGGAAATGAGTGGATCCCGGGAAAGGCGGAGTAAGGAGAGGGTGATGAAGGTCCACCAAAGCCTGAACAGGTGAGTTTAAAGGAGACCACTGAGTCCACTGATCTCAGGCTCAGGGGGAGAGAGGTCAGAGTCCGGGGGCCACAGCAGCAAATGATCTCTCTGGACCTCAGGGACCTGCTGGGGGTGTAGGGACTAAGAAGATCACCAATGTAAGATGGTGCTTGTCCATGTAAGGCCCTATAGACCAGAACCAGGATCTTGAAATGAACCCTGAAGTTGACTGGCAGCCAGTGAAGCTGGAGGAGAAGCGGGGTGATGTGGGTGTGTTTGGAGGACTTGGTCAGAAGCCGAGCACAGGCGTTCTGAACCACCTGTAGACGGTTCAGGGAGGTTCTGCTCAGACACGTGAAAAGAGAGTTACAGTAGTCTAAGCGTGAGGAGATGAAGGTGTGGAGAACTGTCTCAAGTTCAGAGCGGGACAGAATGGGACTCAGCTTAGCAACGTTCCTGAGATGGAAGAAGGAAGAGCCAACAAGAGAACTGACATGAGAATCCAGGGTGAGAGCTGGGTCAAAGGTCACGCCAAGAATCCTGTTTAGAGATGGATCTGAAGCTGCTATGGAGAGAGGACACCTGCTGTCATCCAACGGGCCAGACTGGGCCGGTCAGAGCGGCGGTGAGTGTGTTCCCACAGCAGATTAAAAGTCATGGATTAGGATTAGTCAGATCTACACCTGTGGACTCTTCCAGCCCAGGTCAGGAAACAGGCATGACCCGGGTCAGAAAAGTCCAGACAGAAGCCAGGACTCCATCTCCGTCAGGAACAACAAATATGGAGCCTTTTTTAAATCAAACTAACTTTGTCCTGAATTAAAAACCCAGATTAGTAGTTTAACATAAACAAGAAGCTGTCAATCATGACATCATCAATCTGAAATCATCGTTACCAAACTCTGACTTTCTGAACACGTTTAATCCTCCTTTTAGATGTTTTACGTTCCAGATTTTTCAGATTATTGTCACACAAATTTCATTTATTTGCTGTTTAATAAACATTCATTAGTTTTAAAGTAGATAAGTTTTGGTTTTTAAACGTTTAGACGTGTTTAAACAAAATAATAGTCATTATTACTGTCGCTGTTTCTAAATGTTTCCCTGGGAATCAGAACGGAGAACGGTTCCAGAGGAAGACTCTCATCCGGACCCCTGGCTCTGATCCAGCAGGTCCGTCTGGGTCCGCGCGGGCCGTCGGCACCACGTGTCGCCCAACAACTGGGTCAGGCTGGCGGAGAGCGTTTGGCTTGATGCCAGGTCAAGCTGTTTCTATTTCCAACAATAAAAGATAAAAACATTTTCTCCGGTGGGTTCAGCTCATCTCAGAACCCGTTTTAATTTCTCATGTTTGACAGAAGTTGATTTAAAGGTTTATAGAATGTCCTCCTCTGTCCCTCTGACTTGTTTCTGCTTCCCGCTGAATCCCCGATGAGGAGTTCACTCAGAGTTCACGTAAAAAATCCTCCAGTTCCCGCTCTGAAGCTCCTGCTTTGGTGTTTCAGCGCCGCTGCGACCGAACCGACATGTGGCGCCGTATGGGGGCCAAAATTAAGACTACTGCCCAGCAGCAGGAGGCTATATGAATTCTGAAGCAAACTACCGACCTGATTAATGATCAGCTGGCGCCGGTAACTGAGAGGCTGGCCATTAGCTGGATTTCCCACCCCCTTGACGGACCATTAGCCTGGACGGGCTGGCGTTAGCATCGGAGAGGCTAGCCATTAGCGTGCCGAGGCTGGCCACTATAGCTGACTAGTGACTCTCCGAGACAAGCTTATGGCTAGCCTCTCTGATGCTAACACCAGCCCGTCTAGGCTAACGCTAGCCTATCCATGCTAATAGACAGCAGAGTGAGTGTGTGAACCAGTCAATGACCAGCCGAGGGCTGCTAGTCCCTACCGTATCTAGTAGTAACGCCGGTAAAGGTGCTATTTCTCAGTAAGCAGCGCCAGCCTCTCAGTTACCGGCGCCAGCTGATCAGTAATCAGGTCGGTAGTTTGCTTCAGAATTCATATAGCCTCCTGCTGCTGGGCAATAGTCTTAATTTTGGCCCCCATGCCGCGCCATACCAACAGGAAGTGGGTCGCTCTGATGTCACTAGAATTCTGATTTAAGTTAAAAGCGTTTATCCTCCAGTAGCAACACACCTCCTCCACAAGGAGGAAGTCTCCTGATTATCATCAGCATCAACAGCAGCAGGCCGCGTGGCTCCGCCTCCTCCGGCTGTGAAGCCACGAGGTTCTGGTTAGTGGAGCTGTTGTGTTTCTGGAACACGAGTCTGAGAACACACAACGCCACACCTGTACTTTAAAGAGCAAGTCACCCCCCAAGTCAACACGAACTATATAAACGAGTGTCCAATGGTGCCGTCTCTTCAGCGACATCCCATAATCCGCTGCAGCTTTCTTCTGCTGGTTTTGCTCTGAGCATCTAGGTGGGGGGTACCCACAAACGGACAGAATCATCTCTGTCACTTTGTGGTTTTCACCTGCTAAGTGGCTGGAAGACCTGCAGGAATGCTGGGAAACGTGGCGGTATTCCGTGGCGTCACATTTAAACGTGCCGGTGCCGTTCCTCCTGCAGCACCAAATCACCGAGCCGTTTAACCTCCTGGTTGAAGCAGCAGTCCAGAGCTTCGTCTCTCAGAAATGATGCTTTTGGACCCGTAAAAGAGAGTCTTGCCCTGTACTCGGTATATTGTAGGCAACGCATCGGACTGTCCTGGTGGCGGTCATTACATCACAACGTTCCCTGCCCCGATTGGTCCTGGCGCTGACTGTTGCGAGCGGAGACAGTTTAAAGTCATCTGTGGATTCTTTCCCGTGAGTGAGCGGTTTCAGCGGTTCATGACCACATCGAGGAAGGACGCCTTTCCAGGCTAGCCGTCTGGGAAAAAAAACTCTGGATTTCTGCTTCCACTGGGACATGTGACCAGTCATGTGACCAGACTGGTGACCATCAGGAGGAGAAGATTAAATCAGAAAGGTGCAAAATACCAAACTTCTAAACTGCTGAGATGTTTGTGGATGCAAACTAGTTTACACACCAGCGCTCCGACTCCCAGTTTTACCTCCGATCTGCTCCGCTCGGAGCGCTGATCTTCCTGATCTTATGGTTTAACGTATTTGTCCATAAAAGTCCTGCATCCTTCTGAGGGAACAGGTCCACGGAGTCCAGACCAGCTGTGTTTGCACCTTTTGAGACAAAACTTTCGTCAACGTAGAACTTTTGTTTGTAACTTTACTCTGAAAAGCACAAATGGGCCCATCTGATGAAGCGGAGTCCTTTGTGAGGACCAGCTGGCTCTAGAGCCCGATTGCGGATGTTTAACAGGCTAAACTCGGCCACAGATGATAACAGCAAACAGAAAAACTAAATAAAGAAACGTCATCATCTGATCAAGACGAGTTTTAACCACGGAGCAGCAACACAAATGGTGTCCTTTCACAGAAGGACTCATTAGAACATACTCGAGACACGCTTCTGCCGTCAGAGAGCTTCACGCTCTGTTTGAAGACCTCTAAAGGCGTCGTGCAGATCAATACTTCTTTTATGATGAGCTGAGGCCCGAACAGCAGAGGAGCCATTAGGCTCATTAATCATTACTTAACCATATCAAACAGAACACTGAGAACATTATTCTTCCTTCCTAAGATGCTCACGCGGAGAGGAAACATCACAAAGTCTCTCGCTCATCGCATTAAAGAGAGAGAGGCCAGCAGAAAGGACACAACCTAATGGAAAAGCGGACGAGATCAATAAGAACAAAAACAGCAAACGCGCTCTGAGAACCAACGCCCGTCATCAGATGACCAGCGGCGCTCCAAATTATGATTGTTGACGTGTTGGTTTGCCCACCAGCTGCTCCAGTGTTGATCGACTAACATCTGGAGAGCCAGCAGCTGGACAGATGTCCTCAGAGTTACACAAACCTTTGGGTTTTTAGTCAAGTTCAGCAATTTAACTAGTCAAAAAAGGTCAAATAACCAGATTAAGCCTCGTGGTGCTCCGACCAGCCTGGTTCTTTATTATTATTGATGCTCATAAATGTAGAGGTGCTGATCATGTTGAACTTTAACCAACAGAAAATCTGGTGAAAAATCCAAAAACCTGAAATATATTTATAACATTTCATATTCAGCTTGTGAACGTTTCACTTTTCATCACAACAGCCTGGAAATGAGGTCTGGAGTCATTTCTGTGGGAAATTTAACTGTTTTTGATCAAAGTTCAATCCTGTGTTAAAACAGTAAATAAGTACGGTCGTTCAGCCACGAAGGCAGAAGTTAAAGAGCAGGTTCACCGTTTTTAATGATCATTTCTGATTCTAACGGGTCACTCTGAGTGAAAATAGTCTCCTACACCTATCTCCTGCAGTAGCTGCTGACAGAAGTTGGATGTGGAGCTCAGACTGGACGGCCAGGTCAACGGAACAATCAGATCCTGCTACTTCCATCTCAGGAGAGTAGCTAGGATTAAGCCGCTTCTTTCACGTAAACATCTGGAAACTGTCATCCACGCCTTCATCACCACCAGACTGGACTACTGTAACTCGCTTCATGCAGGCATCATGCAGGCCTCCATAGTGAAACTACAGAAGGTCCAAAACGCGGCAGCCCGGTTACTGACTGGTACCAGGAGAGCTGAACGCATCACTCCTGTCTTGGCATCCCTACACTGGCATCCAGTCTCCTTTAGAATTCCGTTTAAAGTTCTGGTGTTTGTTTTTAAACGTTTACATGAGTTGGCTCCACGATAGCTATCGGATCTGATCCATCCTCATGTTCCCGCAAGGAACCTTCGGTCAGCACAGCAGGACTGCTGGTCGTTCCCAAACACAGACTGGAATCTCGAGGGGGTCGTGCTTTCTCGGTGCTGGGGCGAGGCTCTGGAACGAGCTACCTACACGTGTTAAACAGGCCAGCACGCTCGGCGAGTTTAAGAGCCGTCTGAAAACTCACTTTTATTCTTTGGCTTTTACTCAAGAGGAGTCTCGTTAACGGATGGCTTTGCACTTTTAGCTCCCCCACCTAGATTTTATCTTCATGTTTTTGTTGGTTTTTAAATGGTTTTAAATGTTTTTATTTCTTTATGTTCATTTCTGCCGTGCAGCGCTTTGTTTGGTCCTTGGGCCATGCGAAGGCGCTACACAGTATAAATAAAGTTTAGTAGTAGAAAACAGACGGTGAAGCTCTGGGATTAGAAAATCCTGGCAGATCTACAGCTTCTTTCTGCAGCATTTCTCTTGTCCGATGGCTCCATCTAGTGGCTGATCAGCATATCACACAAAAAGTCAGTCAATCTGTTTATTTAAGATGGCAACTTCACGTTTCTGTTTATAAATGTGCTTCTGTGGCCGACAAACAGCTAAAACACGTAGTTTTACGAGTATTATTCTCATGTTGTGTTCTCATACATTTATATTTTAGAGACTTTCTTATCCGTGAAAAGATCATCAACTCTGCATCAGCCGAGATATTTGAAGCAAGTAAGCGGTAGTCTAACGCTACTGGTTAGTTCTGGTCGGCGTTCGGTTTTCTATTACACGGAGCTCTGCGGGGCAGGGGGCGTGTCACACGATGAGTTAATCATTTTCACAGATTTCTGAAGAATCACATAATTTCTGAAAGGGGAAAACTCCGGAAAGATACTTTAAAGAGCAAGTCACCCCCTACCAGAGTCTTACTCAACTCCCACTTCCTGTTTGAAAAATGCAACAAATGCTGTTGCCTGGTAGACCGAGAAGGCGGAGCTGCTAACAAATACACACACACACAGGCTCACGACAGCATTGTGACATCATAATGTACCAGTTTACATCATAGCATACCTCTTAGCCAATAGCGGTGGCAGATTTAAATGAAAAGACAGTGCAGAGTTTTTACCCGACAACGGCGCAACACTGCCAGTTTTAGGCAGAAAATTTAAATTTCAACTAAGATGCACTGAAGTGCCAAATTATTGACTACATGTGTCTGCAGCACGATTAGACACTCGTTTATTTAGTTTATCAGCAAAAAAAAAGTTTATTTGGGGGTGACTTGCTCTTTAACATCAATGGACTCACTCATCACGACGAGGAAGGCTGTTGTTGGTTTAGCGTCCAGGAAACAGCAGAGAATGTCCCAGCTAGTAGAAGCTAACCGTTAGCATTAGCAACTCCCCCACACAGCAGAACTCCTCCAGGCTTGTGTTATTTGTGGAGGTAAAACATCAACGTTGCAGAGCAGACAGAGTCAGTGGTAGTCGTGTTGCTGTTAGCCAATCAGCAGAGAGATGTCCACATATCAGGAAGTAAGACTACTGATCCTGTCCTACTTTCTATACGTGCTCAAACAGGTGCATCAGAGGATTTCCCCCCCAGAGAACGACTCACAAGGCATTTGTTCCTACCAGAGAGCGCTGCAGACAAAAGCACGGGTCAAGCGGATCCTGAAATCAGCTTTAGTGGAGGAATAAAAACAAACTCACCAGCAGAAGGAAACTACACAAGCTCCAGCTTAATTCTATTTTATTTATTCCAGTAAAAAAAAGAAGACATTTTTCTCAACGTGCAAATGGTAAAAAATAGATCCACTTCAAAAGAAATGACTTCATTCCCGGTTTAATCCAGATCTAGTTATGAAAAACAACTTCAGGTGATCGTTTCTGCAGATTCCAGTTCATCCAACACTAAATCTACCCACATCTGGTGCACTTCAATTATGTGTATGCCTTCTGGTAACACTTTACAATAAGGGCCCTTTATTATTATTTATTAGGCATTAATAAACTATTAAATAAAGCATTAACTCATTAACCATATTTTGTAACGCATTACTACGCAGACACACCCGACCCTTTGTCCTAATCTTAAGGACACTTAGTAGTTTACATTGGGAATAAAGAGATTCTATGTTTCTTAATGCTTAATAATGCACTAAGTAACGTTAATAAAGGGCCCCTTATTGTATTGTTACCTGTTTTTATTGAGCCAGTTAGGAAAAGTTTTCTCTATGAAGAGATAAACTGGCCCGATTCTAATTGTGATTCATTCGTGTTTGGTCCAACTTTAATCGACTTCATCACGAGGTCACGACCTCCCTGGTGTCTACGCCTACACTCAGTCGGGACGAGCTGAGACATCATTTAGACACCAACTACATAATGAACCTAAACACCTCAGCTGATCACATCAATAATATAGTGTTGTCTGGGAGATGGGCACACTCACGCTCCAATTGGCTGCTTTGTGTTGGTGTCACAGCGGTTTCCATCCTCCCTCAGTAGCATCTTGTAAAAACTCTCCCCCGCCTCCCCCTTTTAGCTCCTCCCGCGCTGCTCTGCTCTCAGGACACTTTGTTCCCGACGCCTGAACATGAAGACGTTCTGCAGCCTACTGGAGTTAAGTAATGCCCCACACCCTTCACTAACACACACACACACACACACACACACACACACACACACACACACACACACACACCTAATCCATCAGGCTAATCAGTGATGGAGCACCTCATGTCAGACCCGACCGGAGAACTCCAGAGGACTTCTATGAACATTCTCCTGATGAACGTGCTCCTGGATACTGGACGAAAAAAATCACTGACCCAGAACTCCTAGACCAGTTCCTCTGACCCAGAACTCCTAGACCAGTTCCTCTGACCCAGAACTCCTAGACCAGTACCTCTGACCCAGAACTCCTAGACCAGCTCTCATCTCTTCAGCCCCGTTCTTCTGCTTATAAGGCCGTCTTCCTCCATGGTTCTCATTTTTGTTGTTGTCTACATCATTTCTTTACGGTTAATTCAAACTTCCTGAAGGTCTTTGGACTTTCTGTGTTTTCATTCCATTTTCCAGGAACATTTAGACCGATCAGGAACCCAGACACTAAAGAACGGCTTTGTTTGGAGGCGGTTTAGCATCCCGTAGCGTGACGCCAGGTTCTGCACACACACGCTTGTCTACTGAGGCAGAAGTCTCTCCATCAGCAGTGAACACAGGTGAACACACCTGCAGAACAAGGAAACAACCAAAACATTTCAAAACAAATTACTCACAGCTCATCACACCACGGCTGAATCGTGGGAACCGGTCAGCCCGCTTCACGCCGAGTCGATGTTTCATAACACCAAACCCAACCTACAGCAGATGCTCTCAGATCCAAACATCAAACCTTTAATGTTCAGAACCACTAAACTAAAACTTCTAGTGTTTATTCATCCTATAAACTATATTAAAACTATATTGTGAGTTTCACAGATTAAATTCCTGAACAGAGTCGTATAAAAATAAACTGAACTGTCTCAGATTCAATGAAAATATCCATGAACTCCATTCAAACTAAACTTGATCACACACGGTTTTAACTGACCGAATGGGATTGGACCTATACATGGTAACGTCCAGCAATGGTCAGGTTTTAGGTACTGTTTGACCATCGAACATCCGGTCAAAAAGGAGACACGAGACTGCACGTGTCCCCTTTAAATCAGCCTGCCTCTGTCCCACCAGCTGGAGCTCAGAGCCTGCAGCTCTGACAGAGATAAGGAAATGTCAACAATAACATTCTCTCCTCAAGGTCCCTCACAGAGCACCTGCTTATCCAAGTCTCGTTGCTTCACAGAAGAAAGAAGATTTTATAATTAAAGATGAACTTCCACAACTAATACAGCTAAATACCGTAATTTCCGGACTATAGAGCTCCGGGAGTTCTCCCGGCATGCAACAGTTCAAATCGAAACGGTGCCATCTTGGCAGGCAGAAGCCGGCAGCTGGGCTATTTGTTATTGTGAGAAAACTCAATCAGACAGGAAATATGGTAGATTCCTGTTGTGCCCCAGGATGCAGAACAGACGCGGACGACATAAGGAATGAGCCATCTACAGGATTCCCCAAGATCCGGAGCGCCGCAAACGTTGGATCATTGTAATAAAACGCAATAGTGACCGGGCTAAAATGAAGCTGTGGGATCCCGAGAGTAAAGGTTTTCGCTTATGCAGCGGCCGCTTCATATCAGGTACTTAAACCAACGTTTCCTCAACTGTGTATGGTATTTATTTTAAATGCTTTTATTACGATTCTTAGTGGGCTTCCTAAACGTATTTTGGCGTGGCTTTTTCTGTCTTATTACTCATAGCAACAAGTAAACGTCACGTAAAACGTTGCCTCGTCACGTAAAACGTTTCCTCGTGAGTTCTGCGTGCTGCCGTTTACGTGTTTTATGATCACAGCAATTAACCGGCTAAGCTGGTTTTCATTTTTAAGCAATGGTTGATCAATTGTCAGATCACACATAAAAAGCACTTTGGATTGCTATTATCTGTCTCACCGAGACAGCTCTCAGACAGATCCTGAGACGTTCCTGCCTGACATATTTATTTTATTCACGGAAAACAATCAAACTAGTGATTTCTCTTGGTGTTCAGTTTATACATTCAAACAGCACAGCACTCTATTTAAACTACTTACATGTAAATCTATGTTATTTGTCCATCCATCCATTTTCATCCGCTTATCCGGAGTCGGGTTGCGGGAGCAGTAGCGTCGAGAGGCCCAGACTTCCCTCTCCCCAGCCACTTGGACCAGCTCCTCCGGGGGAATCCCAAGGGGTTCCCCGGCCAGGTCCGGTAAGAAGTCCGCTCCGACAGCTTCTGGCGTTTTAAAAAGTATCCCAGGGGCACGGTAAGGGTCGGAGATGTTTAGTCTATTTAATTTCTGACTATATAAAACGATTTCTTCGGTTTTAAAGTGTGAAGTAAACTCAGACGAAGTAAAATCCAAGCCGATCCCGTTCAGAATCAGAAAACTTTATTGGTCCCCATGGGGCAATTAATTTGTAGCTTACCACACAGAATAACTCGCTCATAAAAACAACCAAGCAAACAATCCATTTATACAATCACACAATGTGTGTCACTACCAACATGCCGAACACATCCTAAATGATGGGTAGAGGATGAGCAGCAGCCCTCCAAAAATGGCACATGCTTAAAGCCGATGATACTTCGCTGTTATTTCGCCACCCCTCCCGGCTCAGAGTTAAAGAGCAAGTCACCCCGTACAAGAAACTTACTCCACTCCCACTTCATGTTTGAAAAATGCAACAAATGCTGTTGCTTGGCAGACCGGGAGGGCGGAGCCGCTAACAAATACACACATACACAGGCTCACAATGGCATTGTGACATCATAATGTACCAGATGACATCATAGCATACCTCTTAGCCAATAGTGGTGGCAGATTTAAATTCAAATACAGTGCAGAATTTTTCCCTGACGACGGCGCAACACTGCCAGTTTTAGGCAGAATATTTAAATTTTAACCAAGATGCACTGAAGTGCCAAATTATTGACTACACGTGTCTGCAGCACGATTAGACACTCCTTTATATGGTTTATCAGCAAAAAAAATGTGATTTTGGGGTGACTTGCTCTTTAAGCAGTTCAATAGCTGATGGAACAAAGGAGTTCACGTTCATGTTCATGGTTACATCCGTGTTTAGCTTCTCTTACCTGCCAATATGGCGTCTACTAACTGAGAGTCACGTGGGGTCCGGAGCTTTATAGAGCGCACCGCAATAAAAGCCGCACCAACAAAAAAAAAAGGTTTTCTACACACACGCCGCACTCGAATACAAGCCGCGGCGCAGCCGCCACATGCAGGTCACCGGCACACAGCGCACGTACGGCCATAACATGAGATAATTAGAGAGACGCTACACGGAGGTTTTTCGTTGTTGTTTTAATTCAACAAAACAAATTTTAAACACGGGTGAACGTGCCTGCAAGTTTAGAAAAGAAAACAGCGCTGATAGCATTCATATTTCTGGATGGTTAGAAAATAAAACCTGCACACAAAACATGCCTGGTTAGTAAATAAAACACACTTGCCTACCAGAAGAAGTCATTCGCTCTCATCTTCCTCCTGTGCACTAAAGCCATTAAAGTCCTCTTCTTCAGTGTCGGAGTTGAACAGCCTCAGAAGAGCTTCGTCACATACCTTTTCTGTGGCCATGTCAGTGTCGCTGTCCGTGTTGCTGTCGTCATCCCCGGGTGAAGCTGGCTTGAACGAGTTCTTCCCGCTGCCGTCTCCAGCGCCGAACCATGGATTCATTCATGCCAAGCTTACGTGCGGCAGCGCTGTTTCCCTCCTTTACTGCCAGATCGATGGCCTTCAACTTAAATGCGGCAACATATGAACTCATACGTGTAGTTACCATGATGAGGGGGTATGGATTTGAAACAAAGTCTTCGTCGTGCCGGCTGCTTGCATGTGCTAAATTAAAATGAGCACTTTCTTTGATTTCCACGTTTGACTTCCACCGGTTTCACTTTCTGCTAAAGCGCCCCCTAGTGGCAGGTGAAGGAAAATCTTCAGTAAAGCCGCACCTCATTGTAAGCCGCACGGTTCAAAGCGTGGGAAAAAAGTAGCGGCTTATAGTCTGGAAAATACGGTAATCATTAAATGAACATTTGTTTATTGCTACTTATAATTATAAAATAATTAAATATTTCATTAATCTGTGCTCAATGAAACATGTTTCGGCATGTTTACTTGACCAGGTCATAACATTTGCACTCACACAAGAACAAAGTAAGGTAAAGTTAAGTCCATGACACATAAATAACCTTTAGCCCAGATCAGAGCCTCCGGTGTCAGAGTTCTGAGATTCTTGAAAATATCCCTCAAACTTGTCAACCTCTGGTTGGCTACACAATCTTCAGACTGGCCACAATAAATGATTTTCCGTCATATTGGACTGATAATTAAACTCGACTGAACTGGACTGTAGGAAATGACGTTGACTCCATTTAATTAGCTTGAACTGTTTGAACCGAGTTTAGATCCTAGGTTCGGGCGTGGATCACCTCCAGCCAGCATAGCTACGTAAAGAAATGAAATCACACAGAGGCTTATTAAATCCACGTTTTATTCATTTCAAGAAGTTGTCAAACATATCTACAGCAAAAACATGATGCTCTCATCAAACATCGAATGGCTCCCGTCAGCTTCAATAACAAAAACATCTCTGTACAAACTAGACGAAGGTCGTTGGAGACTTTACAACATTTAGAGAACGACGTGGCGTCTGTGCGCTGCTCACACCGAGGCGGTGAACCGTTGTTGCATAGTGAAAACAAAGTGTTCAAGTGGAGGAACTGTTCACCTCTGCAGAAAACTAAAGACTGGCAGCAAACTCGTGTCTAACTGATGTTAGGTGTGTGTGTGTGTGTGTGTGTGTGTGTGTGTGTGTGTGTGTGTGAGACCATCGTTTACAGGTTAGTGCATAAAGAAAAGCAAACAGACGAGTAGACGGGACCAAGCCTCCACAGCCTAAAGGGTTTAGTTAGACTCTAAATACAAAAGTGAAAACAGGAAAAGATCCGACCCGGCTCCGAGCCGATCGCCTTCACAGTTCAACGTTTGGTACCGTTCAACAACCACCGTCTCAGAGTTCAACAGAACAAGTGAGAATCTAACAACACAAGTCAGTAATAAATAAAGTTACTTTCGCCTCTCCCACATCTTTGGTTTAGTCCACCTGTGACCTTTAAGGTCCGATTGTCAAACCGCAGTTTTTCTGGATCCAAACGTCGGGATAAAAACTTCCACAGCAGCTGGTTCGTCCGACATGTTTGAGATGTGCTCAGCTGTGATTACTGCCGCGTTCCCCAAGCACCAACTCAGTAACAGGACTAGGTTTAGAGTTTTCGTTTACCAAGTCAAAACTTTACAAGATGTTTCAGTTTTTCTCAGCTGTCAATCATCAACGCTCTTGTTTAGTTAGGGTTAGAGGTTACCGGGTTAACCAGTCGCCTGAGAGATTACTGGGTTAACCAGACGTCAGAGATTACCGGGTTAACCAAACTTCAAAGATTACCGGGTTAACCAGACGTCAGAATCTAAAGTGAAGTGAATTTTTTTATAATCTGGGTTTTCGTTAGCAGTGACTCAGCTTCTAACGTAGCGATGAAACAGCCGAGGGGCCACAGTCTCTGGTTCAGCTTCACATTATTTACCTGCAGTTTCTAACTCAGACCACCAGGTGGCGAGAAACAGGTCTGCCAACTGTCAGGTTTGTAGGATTTCTCTCGTAAGGACAGGAATTCCTCGATATCTCCTAAAAACAACCACTAATGTTCCCAAGACCTCATCACATGTTTAAACTAAATCTGTGTCCTGGAGTTCTCCAGATGACAAACACACACGCTTTAGGAAACGATGAAACCATGGCCTGTAGACGCTGTTATTAGAGCGACCGTTTGCTCAGAATCACAAAATGAACATCTACAATCAGTCTGTAGGAGTTTAACCGTTCATGGAAACGTTTTTGACGTTAAAACGTGAAATCAGCAGGCCATAATGTTATTTTTACTGCAGGGATTCATCAGCATCATGAGATGGTGAAACCACGGTCAGACACTGAATTCAGGGACAAAACTGGGTTTTAGCGGTTTTGTGAGGAAGGCAACTTAAATCCAGTTTGTTGCAGTTTGCAGATTGTGCCACTAGGTGTCCCCACTCATCACACATTGGACCTTTAAGACAACCATTTGGAACACGCCAAGGAAATGGACGCTGAAACCAACGGGACCTGAAGTTTCAGAACAAACATAAGAACGTGAAACAGGAAGTGTTGCACATGTTGCCGTGAGTGAAGGAAAAGCTAGCTGCTAGCATCTAGCTAAAACACCACAAGAAGGTAAAAATCCGTCCAGCTCAAGCAAAGTGCACCACAAAGCCTCAGTTCACTGATAAACTGTCAGGAGCTGAAGGTAAAGAGCGTGAGGTAGGACCACTTCACACAAAAACCTCGACGACTCCTGCCGAGTCACCGAAGTCTGGAACTGATCCGTTCTGATCCCACCTTCCTGGAGATCTATTCCGTTTAGTTTTTCCATTAAACCCGAGGCTGTTCTTACAGCGGAGCCCAGTCCTGCTGGAATTTCCTCTCAACAGTCAGCAGGAAGCAACGCAGACTTCTGGACCGCTGCAGAGTCGGGATGAGTGAGCCCAACTGCCTCTGGGAATTCTATCCAGAAGGGAAAGTTCCTGAAGAATTCAGAAGAATTTAATCAGGTCATGAACTAGAAAAGACTCAATAGTGCTCTGGTGTGAAAGCTGCTGAACTTCACATCTTTATCGAGCCCAGAAGGACCGACTGAAGGAGATTTCACTTTCAACATTTCAGACGTCGTTTCACTCTTTGGGTTCAACGGGAACCAACGCCCACCAAGTCCAGTTTGAATCTCCTGCTGGACCCGGCTTGGTTTCCATGGCGACACAAAGCCGGTGATATTCACAGTGCCTTCTGCCTGGAATGTGACATCAGAGTTCATGAGCAGATGTTGGATTTTATTTCCGACCTTTGTTACATCTTCTGAATCTGAACAGAACCGCAGCGTTTGGGTCCCCAACCAGAACAATCTCATCCCAATCCAAAACACTAAAATAAGAAAGCAGTTCTCAGTTTGTTGCACATTTCCATCTGAAACTTCACAAGTTTACAGACTTGGGGGCGAATATTTCCAATCGCACTTTGTGTAAATCATCATTAAGGCACGGGCCACCGGGGGGGCGGGGGTGCACAGGCCCAATCTCAGGATGCAGGAAAATAAACAACAAAAACAACAAATAAAACCCGGTTTCTGAATCGACCGTCACGACCAGAGAACGGTGGTGAGGTTTTGGGAGTAAATGTCCAGTTTGGGACGTCCGGCTCGGCCGGGTTCCTGAATGCTTCACAGTTCGGGTCGTTCTGGTTCCACTGGAGCCTTCGGCCACGGCGTCGACGTAACTGTAAACAGACGAGAGATCAACATCAGACTCCAAATGCTGGTTGTGTCCTAAAGGAATAATCCATCGACCCTGAAGGACGTAAACGCCATTTCTGTGAACGGAGGCCGTTCCTGAAGCCAACTACTTTAACAGTCAAGCTGTGACTCGTCAAAATAAAAGCATCAAGTTACACTCCGAGCACTCCCGGTACCGGTTTTCCAGCCTGATCCTGCTCTGAAGATTCTGAATGAAATATTTTATTTTCCACCACCCCGCCATGACTAGTACCGGGTTTTTATGGCAGAACTTCTCTGAAAGCCTAAAATATCCAGCATTCATGCATTTAGGAAGCTGCAGTGACAGCTTTATGTCAACAGGTGGCGACAGATCGCACCTGTGCAGCTTTGTTGGTAAAAGAGAAAAGCTGAGAGGAAACCACTGATGAGCTGGCAGGAATGCAGGTGAGAACATTTGGAACCGGAACTGTTTGGAGAACCGTGGCTGAGCACTGCGTCGGAAAACCCTCGACACACAAGAGTTTAGTCTTCGGAAAGGAAAGAATTTTCCTGCATATGGATAAATGTCCCCGGCTTTCTGTCAACTTGTTCGATGAACTTTTCCTGCAAATCTTTACTTTCCAACAGTTTCAGATGTAGTTTTGTGTAAATGTTCCAGATTATTGACACAAGCATCGTCTATGAGGAGCTAAAGTTTAGTTAAGACGTATTAAACACAAGCCAGTGCTGCCCTCAGGAGTCTGCAGCGTCTCCTCACCGAGCCAGAGTAAACACACACCTGGAGGTGACTCCTGCCTGTGGGTCCTGTGCTCAGGCCCGGCTCAGCGCTGTGCTCTAATTATAGCACGCAGCTGACGTGCATCGGCCCGGCTGGCAGCGGTTTGTTCCCCTTTTCACGTTTACATAACAGCGCACCACATGGAGCAAACACAAGCCGAGCAGGAGGCTCTAACGCACGCCATCGGCTGAAAACCGACCGGAGACATGGAGAGCATCTGTCTGAACAACAGCACAACTTAGAATACCCATCATGCACTTCACCTGCAGCACGCGTGAGTTCAGGCTCAGTAACAGACGTAACGAGCTGAAATTATTCAAAAATTCATTCAGTCAGTTTGTTCACTCTGATGCTGAATTACATCATCAGGTAAATCTCTGGGTGGAGAAACAGGAAATAAAAAATTATTCTAAAACCAGCTTACTGTGCTTTTATTTTGAAGGTAGACACTGGCAGGAGCAAACTCCACATCGGCTCCAGTGACAACAAAAACTGTAAAAACAGGCGTCATAATTTACTCTGAGCTCCAGGAACCTGACAGACCAAACTAAACGATGGCAGAGGCGCGGGTAAATCACACAATCCTGATATGTTTGTGCTGTTCTGTTGTTTCTCCTGCTTTTGTTAGCATGACGCTAATCCCAGCTAAAAGGCAAATTTAATAACGCATTCAGGCCCGATTAAACGATTCAGCCTTCCAGAGCAGCTTCTCATGAAAATAACTTCTTAATCCTGATGTGACGAGTGTCACATTAGCTTTAGCAAGTCGCTATCAGTTTGAAAACAAAATCAATGATGAACCTGAAGGAAGTCGGTTTTTATTTCATTTTTTACAAACTCAAGTTATAAAAACCGTTTTATAATGTCTGACTGGAGGCTGCTTTCAAATAAAATCAAGTATTTTAGAAATCCTAGACCCAAGTCCAGATGAGTGCCGAGTCGTGTTTTGGCCAATCAGCTCTGCAGCAGGAGAGTTTTCACATGATGAGTGGTTGTCACAAACCCTGCGCAAGCACGCACACACACACGCACACACACACACACGGAGCTGTTCGGGTCATCGGTGAGGAAATGTCAGGATTCTGAAGCTAGAAGTTCCAGTTTCACTTCAGCTCAAACCCGTCGACCGAAGCAAAAAGCTTCAAGGTTTACATGAAAAACTTCATGCGGGCGGTTTTGTGTTCTCGGTCACACATGACACGGTAGGATGGGATCTCTGTGGGATCAGGAACACCGTTCAGGAGAGAAGGTTCAGGACCTGTAGGAACTCCTGTTCTCCCAAATCCCAGCATCTTCTGAGAAACGCTTGAACTCTCATTGTTCTTGTGTCACCGGGGTCGCTTCTGCAAACGCCACAAGAGACGGTGAGTGAGATGGCGCTCGCGTGGGTGCACGCTGCGAGCTGCTCGTCCTCTTTATGCAGTGGTACCTCGCTTTTTATTGGCTTTTATGCATTTTTGTTGTCTCTGATGCTTTTTTTGAATGGTGTGGATCCTCTGCTGACATATGACCGAGCTGCGCTGCTGAGGCTTTGTCCTTCTGTTGATGTAGCGGCTGTTACGCGCTGGGAACCTCACGGATGGTGCTGCTGGTTGGACTGCCCGTGTGCTCTCTCCCCCCAAGCCGTGATGTGTCGGCCCTCTGTCCGCCCCAGCTCGAGAAGGAAGCATCGGAGAAGACGGGGAAAGAGAGGTAGCCGGCGCATGAGACGTCGGCCTGGATCCCTGAAGAAGCGGCTGGCCCGATTCGGCCCAGCTTCTGACCCGGTGGTTTCGAGATGTCTCCTGGATTACTCGGCGCCCTGCCCAGGGAACTTGGCCGGCTCTGAGGGTGAACCGGCACCGTGCCACGGCCGATCGGCTCGAAGATCTCGCCAGACTGGGGTTTGCTGGGAGAGTCTGCGCTCGGTTACGGGCACAGAGTTAGAGGGGACTGTGCTCGTGCGCGATCCCGGTGCTGCAGCCCCGCCGCAGACCCGGTTTGGTCTGGTCAATGCCAGGTCTGTGCTGAACAAAACTTTTATTCTTTGGGATTTTTTTATTCAGCTTGACTTGAGTTTTCTGTGCATCTGTGAGTCCTGGATCCCGTTTGGTGACTCAAGCGCCCTGCTGGAGCTGGAACCACCTGGCTGCTCCTGTTTTAATATCCCCAGATCACGGGGCAGAGGTGGAGGGCTGGTTGTTGTTTTTAAATCCAGCTTTCCTTGTATTTCCTTGTATTTTTCTACGTTTTGGCCTGTCATCCACATGAAAACTTGAGTTTTTTCACACGAAAACGGATCTTTTAAAAGTGAAGATCTGCGTTTTCTCCGTTTTGGGTGTCTGCGTGTGGACAGACAAAACCGGAGTTTTAAGGTCCGCAACGTCACTTTCCGCGACAAAACAATGCTGACATCACGTGTGCGACCTGTGTTTACACTAGCCGACATCATGGATGCCCTCAGAGCTGCGCTCGCTTTATCAATTGTCCAAGCGCTGTTTGCTTGTTTGTTTTTGCAAGCGGAATTACTGCTCCTTGCAGAAGACCACAGACGAAGGACGAGGTTAAAGACGGGGAAGTACTGCCGCCTACAGGTCTGGCATGTCCTTAACAACGTATTTATCCGGGTACGTGTGGACAGAGTTTTTTTTAAACGAGGTGGTGTGGATGCAAGTTTTTGGAGGGGCGGATATTCGTTTTTTAAAAAAACCCGGCTACGTGTGGACTAGGCCTTACTCTCCATTGTGTCAGGAGAAAGGTCACTCTATTCAGTCCTTTGTGTCCTGTGGTAACGAGGTGAAGTCTTGGCTAATGGCCAACGTTCTGCATCTGAATGAGGGAAAGACAGAGCTCATCGTTTTTCACCCCAACACCAGGAATGTGGATCGTTTTATGCTGTCAAGAGCCCACCTGGAGCGGGTACTCCATGCTTTTGTAATTTCTAGGCTTGACTACTGCAGCTCTCTCTATGCAGGGTTGTGTCAGTCATCACTGCGTCGCCTACAGGTTGTGCAGAACAGCGCAGCCAGGTTCCTGACTGGGACCAGGAAACGGGACCACATCAGTCCGGTTCTGGCCTCCCTGCACTGGCTTCCGGTTTGCTATCACTCACACTTCAAAATCCTCGTCTTTGTTTTAAATTTCTTCCAGGGTGGTGCTCCCCCCTATCTGGCCACGCTCCTGAACAGACATTCCCCATCACGTGCTCTGCGCTCCTCTGACCAAGGCCTGCTCGCTGTCCCTCGTTCTAGGTGTCGTACTCGCGGGGATCGGGCTTTCTCAGTCCTAGCACCGTTACTCTGGAACCAGTTGCCACCCTCAGTTAGGCTGTCCCCATCTCTGCCAGTCTTTAAGAGTCACCTAAAAACACACCTCCTCCGCTTGGCGTTTCCAGGACATGTTTGATTTCGGCCCTCTTTTATGTTGAATTTATTCACAGTTTTCATTGGTTCACTCTATCCATTGTTTTACTCACCTGTCCTGTACTAGAATGTTTCACCTTTTTTGTAATTTGAATTGCTTTTATTTTTGATTTATTCACTATATTTGTACTTCTACTGAACCATGTTCAGGGCCTTGGGCTTCCTGACAGGGTTGCGGAAGGTGCTTTATAAATAAAGCTTTGATTGATTGATTGATTCACAAACCAAACAATCAGATGTTCTGTTGGTTTTGGGGGAAGAATCTCTTTGATTGGAGTGTCTCAATGCGCCGAGACCCTTCCAAACCACGAAACTCATCTGCATTAAAAAAAGAGGATGAGAGGAGCGTTCCTGGTTTCAGGCTCTAAATGTAAACTGGGTCTTTATTCTCCAGACAGCAGAAAAACACCTTTTCAATTCAATTCACAAATACCTCGTTAATCCCAACAGAATCTATCAAAACTCCGTCTGACAGACAGGAAGGAGGACTGCTACTTGGCTTCAGCAGGAGGAGGACTTGGTCCTGAAGACCAACTCATCTTTGTGAGTCTAAACTTCGAGTTATTCCACCGCGAGCTGCGTGGCGGCGCAGCCGGAAGCAGTCTTAACATCCCAGTTAATCGGAATCTTGTCTGGATTTGAACCCTTTCAGCATCTCAGATAATCCCATCCTCTCTAATGTCCCGTTTTGTCACAGATATGGCTCCTCCAAACCCCACCCACCCCCCACTCTGCAGCAGACGCCTCCCCTCATCTATTATTGAGGCGTAAAGAGCCCCCCCCCCCCCCCCAACCCTGTGCTTTGTTATCACACATGATCACGTTAACACAACACAGAAGAACTGATCATGTGACACATTGATAATAGCTGCTCGGACGGGGGAAGGGGGGATTAACGCGTGTAAACCCATTAGATCCAGTACAGTCACCATGAATGGGGACAGCAGACTGGAAAAGATGTGGGGATGTGTTATCTCACACACACACACACACACACACCCACACCCACACCCACACACCCACACCCACCCACACACACACACACACACACACACACACACACACCCACACACCCACACACCCACACACCCACACACCCACACACACACACACACACACACACACACACACACACACACACACGTTTATGTAACAACGTGTTTTTACGACCCGCTCTGAGTCCTGAGGGAATTTTTACAGCCTCCTCAGCCACGCTGACTTTTACAGGCGTGATGGAGCTTCTCAGAGAGGAACCTCTCTGGCTTTTCCCTGAAACAGACCCGGGACAGAACACGGTGTACCGGGCCTTCGAGCGGCTTCATTTCCTCAAAAGAAGAAACTCCTGAAAGTCTGAGCGTCTTTGTTCCAAACCATCTCCAGAGTTACATAAGAGCGTAAAGCTGAAGGAGCCAAGCAGGCTGGAGGGCATCTCGGAAACATCCTCCACCCCAAAAATGCCTCAACACGCAGAGCGGCTCTTCATGCCATCAACACAAACACAAAAATAAGAATTCCTCGAGGAATAACTGCGGCGTTAGCGGGGGAGCAGGAGCTCCTGGAGCGCTGGGCTGGTTCAGACGGAGGCGGCGCTCGGTTGGCACGCAGCAGGAGGACACAATGTTCCCAAGCAGAGGTTCTGAACCAGGAGCTCCTATTGTCCAGCGGAGGTGCTGCGACAGGGTGGGGGTGGGGGGCAAAGACATCCATCATCAACATAAATCATCAGATTTGACCCAAAACCTTCAGCACCAGACTGTAAAAACCCAATTTAGAGTCAGATTTACTCCTGAATCATTAATATTAGAAATCAGCGCAACTGCTCCTATTCTCTATGGGTTGAAGGTAAAATGTATTCTAAACCAGCGGAAATGTAAATATTTGTGCTTTTTACATAAACTTAAAACATGTTATTTATTTTTAAATAATTAAAAATCATTTTAAAAACATGATTTTTCTGCAAATATGTTTTCAAGTATTTAGAAAAAGCAATAAATCCTATTAAAATCTGCTTTAGTTTTATTATTATCGTGTTCCCAGTCGTCAAAACTAATAAAATACAAACGTTTTCCTGTTGGGTGAACCACAAACACTTTCATGGTCGTATTTGCTGTGGCTGAACCTGTCCAGGTGTACCCAGCCCCCCAAGACCCTGCGTAACGGATCGATAATGAAGCATAGAGGCTCACCCCTTGAGTTAGGAGTCTGTTCAGGTCAGAATTAAAATCATGTATTAAATAAAACAGATTAAAGGCGCCTACGGTTCTACAGACGAAGGATAAAGACGTGAACAGAAGGCCTTGTGGGTCTTTAGGACCGGTTCTGTCTGGTTTCTATAAGAACTGCAGTTCCTTGTGGGTTCTTCATGCAGGTGAATTACATCTGATCTTCCTCCTGCTCCTTTTCCACTCATGACTTTCGTTTCTTTTCACGTTTTTTGGATTATTGACTGAAATAATCTGACTCAGTCACACGACTGTTGTAAAAACAACCAGGCGACCAGAAAGATCCGGCAGCTCCTACAGGAGCCACACCAGGTCGCGTCAGACTTCCTGTGATGCGCTCGCTAGCACACGGGCAGCTACAGCTGACAGGTTTTCCCACAGAACCAGCGCCGGCCCGTGGGCCTGTTGCATAACCGTCAATCCCATCACTCGGCTAAAGAACGAGCCCGATCGGAGGCGGCGGGCGAACACGCAGCGGCCGCTTTGGTCCGTCAGCTGGGAAGCGTTACGTCACTCCTTGGACAGATTACCGCTGCGAGTTAACAGCTGAAAGGGCCGCGGAGAGAATGGTCAGAACTGGGTTCTGGTCAGCTCAGAGTTCAGGCTCCGCTGGTTCGGGTCAGCGAGCATCCATTCAGCGGCTGTTTGATGTGCTCTACATACCAGAGACGATTAACAGCTTACAGGGACACTCTTGCTGCAGAACAACTCGTCCTGCTGATGAGAGCAGAGGAGCGAGCCGTGACCTCACAGCTACTCCTAAAGACGTCTCCAGCGGAGACACGACGAGCTCCAGATTCCTCCAAAACAGACCGAGGACTTCCCACAGAGCCGCAGGAATAAGAAGAGTCAGAATTTGTTTCATATAAGAATAAACATTCAAATTCCGAGATTAGAAGAAATAATTTCAGACTAAAGAGGAAAAACGTTGCTGCTGGATCCAGACAACACAGAAGCTCAGAGTTCACGCGCTGCAGAAGCAACAAATCCAGAGTCTCCTTCAGAGACTTTCAGCAGATTATATGGTAAATGGTCTGTATTTGATACAGCGCCTTCTAGAGTCCTGGAACCCCCCAAGGCGCTTTACAACACAATCACTCATTCACACATTCACACACTGGTGGTGATGAGCTACGATGTAGCCACAGCTGCCCTGGGGCGCACTGACAGAGGCGAGGCTGCCGAGCACAGGCGCCACCGGTCCCTCCGACCACCACCAGCAGGCAACGTGGGTTAAGTGTCTTGCCCAAGGACACAACGACAGCGACAGACTGAGCGGGGCTCGAACCTGCAACCTTCTGACTACAGGACGAGAACTTAACTCCTGTGCCACCGTCGCCCGTGCCACGTAGATTATATGTAATAATCCTGTTTCTGTGAGTTTCCGCTGCTTCGTTTGCCTTCCTGACCTCGACACACAGCGGCCGTGGCGTCGCTGGAAAAGCCCAAAAACAGCCGTGAGCCGCCAGCGGAGCTCGAAAGCTCGGGAGCATTTTTATAAAAACTCAAGAGGAGCACGTGCAAGGTACGACATGTGGGTGTGACAAGTGGCCTCTGTAAGCTAATATGCTAGTTAGCATCTAACATTCTCATCAACAGTGAGCTGCAACATTAACAGAGGTTTGGCTGACGTTGCATAAACACAAACTGTCCTCACCTGAAACCATAAAACAAAACCATCAAATTAGCGATCGGGCTGCCAGACATGACTAATCTGGGGAAACGGGATTCAGAATGGGCTGAATCTGTGTGTCGTAGGGTTGGGATGATGAGAATTTAAAGGGTGAACTCGTGTTATTATGATACATGAACATCACATACGTGGGTATTTCGGTCTCGATAACGTCGATAATATCGTTTATCGTCCATCATTTGTTGGACAATTTATTGTCCAGCTAAATGTGTTATCGTCCCAGACCAAGTGTGTTGTTTCTCTCTCTCTCTCTCTCTCTCACACACACACACCCACACACACACCCAGACCGTTTGCCCTCGGGCTCAGCCTCAGGCTGTACTCTGCCTGCTTCATTGCACCAATTCATCCTCCCTTTCTGATCATTATGATCCACAGCACACCACAGGAATTCTCCGCCCAGGTGAAAGCATTGCCCTCTCCCACAACACCTAACACAGGTACACAGGTACACAGGTGTGTGGATCCTAAAACGCGTTCTAGTAAAGGTGACTTTAGCGGTGTGGCTCCTGATACTTGGGGTCCAGACCCAGAGGGCACCACCGTATAACCGCGGGTTTACGTATGAACGTAGACGCAGCACAGCTGTTTGTTTGGGTAAAGACGATCTTTGGAGGTTCCTAACGAAGGTGGCTTTGGTTTGCAGAAAGGTGATTTAATATTAGATTCACCTTTAACAGGTTGCTGTGGAGGTCAACACAAGTTTCCCTTCAAAATGGCGGTTTTAACACAACATGATGACATCATAATCTACCTCTGTGTCTGAAGGAAACGAACCCTTAGCAACAGGTGACCTCCACAGGAGCTAATGGTGTCAGCACAAAGAAAGATTAGCGGTGTTCAGCCGCGGGTTACCAACGGCCAGCGTCCCACTTAAGCCAGGCCTGGATTGTCCCGAGTCACAGGTTCAAATCCCGTTAATCACCACAGAAGTTCGTTTTTCTAACGGCATCTCCGTGACGCTCCTGGTCCAATAAACCCGATTCAAACTGTATCTGGTTACCGTGGTAACCACTTTACATTATTACTGCTTCATAATAAATCCGCAGTTAACATCGTTTTGATGTTGAACGCAGATGTTACGAGTCGTTATTTACTTAAAAACAACCTTTCAACTCGTCGACGCTGCTGCAGAAAACACTGTAAAAACCATGCTCATGGTTGTGTTGTGTGCATCTCTGTAAGCGGCGGTCTGTTGGGTTCACGGTGACACGGCGTGACCGCTGAAAGCAGGTTCTGCTGTTGGTGCGACGAGGACGTCAGGCACATTTCGTTAATATTGTGATGACATCATTAACTGTAGCCATTTCCTACCAACAATAAACGACATAGAGAAGAAAAGGTGGAATGGGAGTTACCTGGGAAGGACATGGGTCCCTTCTTCGATGACAAGTTTGGGGAAGCATCTGGTTTCGTCATGCAACACACGTAACTTGGTCCATCCTCATCTCAAGCTGGAGGGCGTCCGGGCGGTCCTGAGGGTTGACGGCAAGCATGTCCAGGAGGAGTTCTTTCACTCCCTCAGACATGGAGCTTCTGGCCTTCTGAGGGATGTGGAGCACCATCTTGGGGTTCTCCAGCAGAGCTTCCCCAACAGGTACGATCTCTGTGCCCCGTCGGACGTAGGTGCCCAACAGTTCCCTCTTGGACTCAGCGTCAATAAAAGTGATTCTCTCAATCATTGCCCAGATGATGATGCCTAGAGCGAAGATGTCAGCCTTCGCTGTGTAGTGTCCCTCCCAAACCTCTGGGGCCATGAAGAAATCCGACCCACAAGCTGACGACAACCAGAACTTGTTAATGTTGCCGACCCTGTTCTGGTTGCTCCCCCTGGTGCCGGCGCCAGCCACAAGTTGCTCTTCGCCGTTTTTGGCATTCAGGCCTGCGCAGACTTTACTGAGACCAAAGTCCGCCACCTTAAGAACCGGCGAACCGGATTTCTGCGAGATGAGAATGTTGTCCGGTTTCAGGTCCCGGTGGACGATGTTGTTCTTGTGCAGGAAAGCTATGGCACACGTCAGCTGGCACATGAAGCTCTTATTGGTCTGCGGGTCGGGCCTCCGAGACAAGATGTACTGGTTGAGGTCGCCACCTTCACAAAACTCCATGACGAACCAAAGGTAGCAGGGCTCCTCTGGGTAACCAAGGATACGCTCCCCTGGAGAAACAGAGTTCAGTCAGTCAAACAGCCTCAAACCAAAAGCTGCTCAGAAACCTGGTTTCAGAATAATGGATGCAACCGATCTGGATTCAGAGTAATCTGCTCCCGTCCACAGGTCTAGGAGTACGGAGGTAGTGTGTGATACCATCAAGGACTAAACTCAAAAGGTCTCCTCTCACATCGGTTTCCTCCCCAGCAGCCAGACGTTGGTGCCTCAGGGTTATCTTTGGTTGTCGTTCCTGCCCAACTGTTGTACCAGACCACGACGCGATAACACGATCTTTTATACAGCGACTCTACAAAAATCACAACGGGCTGACACAAACGAGCAAAGTGGACAAGAGCAAATGAACAAAGTCAGCCCTAAAAACGACCATCTCCATGTTTAATTATAAAACCCAAAACCTCCTTCGTCCATCGGTCACCCATTCACTCTGTTTGACAACCCGTTCCACGTTTGTTGACACAACTCTGGTTCATCCCTTGAGTTAGGAGCCTTTAAAAGCCTGAAAGGGTTTAAAGGTCAGAGATAAGTAAGAAAACATTCCTCTGAAAATTCTCTGGTACAGAGTCTGAAGCCCAAAGGAAAAACAGCCAAAGTCCAAAGCAAAACTCTGGAGGATGTAAACCAGTAAAGTCCAGCTGCTGGGAAGGAAAACCGGACCCGGACCTTTGAAACGCTGTAATTACGATGTCTGCGGATCAAACTCTAAACATTAAATCCTCGTGTCTGTGAAGGTTCTCAGTCATCCAGGTCATTGTAGTCTAAGGAGCTTTGAAAGAGAAGCGTCTGGACTTCTTTGAGTTGCTTGAAGACGTTTCACCTCTCATCCGAGAGGCTTCTTCAGTTCTAAGGTCAAACGGTGGAGTCCCAGATTCAAACCCAGTGGGAGTTTCCCCCCCGAAGAGGGAACAAAAGACCCCCTGATGATCCTCTACATAGTACATAAACACATGAGCCAAGGTGTGAGGGTGGGCGTGGGTCCTATTCAGCCAGAGTTTCGGGTGAGCTCTTGAGATTAAATCATCGTACATAATCCTGAGGTCATTCAGTCAATAACTAACATTCTGGGACTCTGAGCTTGCTCTGGATCCTGATTTTAGAAGTAAAACTTTGTTTCTGTTAAACACATTGTTGGACAGCAGAAAACTACATTTTGATAAAAAAAAAAAGCAGCCGTCTATCAAAGTATTTGGTTGTTGCATCAACCGGACCCAGCTGACGCGTGGGTGTTTTATTTAAGACGACATCGCTTTGCTGCGTGTGAGGTTCGTGAGGAGGCCCGACTCTGCGGTAACAGCGAAACTGGATTTAAAGAATGAGGAGGAAACTGCGTCACTCGCCCGCAGCGACCTGCACTGATCATCACAGTGGGCCATGACTGAACATTTCTGCACCTCAAACGGGGTTACATAAACCTGCACAAAGCTGGTCCACCACGCCGAATAAAAACCAGTCCTGCACTGTTCTTCTGACTCTTCATCTGCTCTAAAAACGGTGTCATCTACAGATTTTTTAAAGTAGTGACACTTACATAACAGGTGGTTCTTAACAGCTAGATTTGACATGGATTAAGAGATGTTTGTGCATATTATTCTTGTACAGAAAAGCGATCCACAGGCCAAATTAAAGCCAGGATGGCCAAAACAAGCTGCAGAAAACCAACATAATTCAGAGGTAAAGTGAGGCGACATGAACTTAAACAGCAGAATTGCTTTTACATGTGTGGATGTTTAGTAAAGAGGCCAACAGGCTGCCAAGTAGTACACTGTGTCCTCTGAGGGAAACAGAGCGGTCTCTGTGGCTGGTGTAGGTGATGTACAGCGACATCACTGTCATACAGGAGGCTGCACAGGGAAGTGGAAACAGCTTCAAACTCCCTTTTCTGCTGGGTGATGCATGCTGCATGTCCCAGTTAGGATCCACACAGGGTCCTGGCTTCACACGCAGCACCACTGCGTTCACGTCATCCTTTAAATCCTGGGTTAGATAACTAAAAACAGCAACAGATTTTTTTAAACAGGGAGACATTTCTGCTTTTAGGTAAAACAAACTCAGCAGAGCTTTTATTTTTGCACACGCTCAGATGCTTTTATTTTGTAACAGGCTAGCTACAGCCGCTGAGTCATTCGTGTTTTTTTTTTAGCTTCGATGACTTGAAAAGTTCTGATTTAAACGTTAAAATAAACCTTCCCGCCTCTGTTTTAAATGTGTAACACGAGCGTTAAAAGTTGAAAGACTTTACTGAGTGTTTGGGGCTCCTGCTGAACATTTTAAAGCCTAAATGAGGTCATTTGTTGGAGGGTTACACAACAGTTGCTAGCTACCTTTGAGCGAGGTCTCCACCAGGCGCAGGTACTGTTTGGACCTCTTATTACCGTGGCTCATCTTCTGGGCCAGGCCGTTTCTCTGCAGGACACACTCCTCCAGCTGGACCACATTCTGGTGTCGGTTCTCCAGGCTCGTCAGGGCCCAGAACTCGGCCAGAGCTAGCTCAACGTTTTCAGGAGCGTCGCACTGTAGCCTCTTTACCGCCACTCTGGCCCCGGTTTTCCGGGCCACGGCCTCGTACACCACTCCGTAGCTTCCCCGGCCCACCTCCCGGAGCAGGCTGTACCTGGGAGAGGGTCCGGACGGGTCACTACGGAGGAAGCTAATACTACTGAAGCAGTCCTCGTTGTCCTCCTCGTCCATGACTTCCACATGGTTGTTCTCCACCGAGAGGGAGCGGAGGATTTTCACCGCCTCCCGCTTCATCCTTGCGGCCGCCGAGCGCCTGCTACTCCGCACGCCCCCGCTTACCTTTCTTTTCTTCCTGTTGCGTAAATCCATAACTTCTTTTTTGTTGAAGGGAAACATGAAGGGAGGGCGTGTTTATCGGTCATTACTTAACTCCTACCGAATAAAGTTTTGCCGTCTTAACGTCTGCCTGGCAGCGGTTCGGAGAAGGTAGTCTCAACCTCGGTAACAGTTCTGGATTAAAACGCGGAGAGCCACTGGTTGTCCGTCCAGCTGTTGTAACTAATTTGGCTTCCTAAACAAAATGTTCCTGCTCTGTCGGAGAACGGAGGGCGTGGCTTATGCTGCAGCTTCGCCGGCGCTGATTGGTGGAGACAAATCAACTCGCGGAAACTCAAATGGGAAATTAGCAAACACGCTACATTTGATGTTTGAAACCTGAACGCTGTTCGTATCGGTAGTGCGTAATTAAAATGATTATGACGCTGATTCGGACACGCCCTTACCGAATCCCTCCTCGCATCGTCCGCCATGGGACGTGGAGGAGGGAGGGGGTGGGTGGGTGTGAGCGCACGTGCACTCCAGCAATGCCCCAGCTTCCATTCACACCAACAGCAACGTGCGCTTTTACACGCGCATCTAGTCATCTTAGTCGATCTTAGTCGATCTAAAATAAAAACTAGGATGGTTAAAAATACAATCAGATTAAAAGTTAATATTTTAATCATTGTTTCTGCTTGTTTTAAAATATGTCCTCACTTCTGTATTGTTTTCGTTTCAGCACATTCAAAAGCACAATAACGGTGTCCTAAAATCCAGATTGTGGATGTTAAATTGTCCATATTACAAAAATAAGAAAAGAAAAAAATGTGTAAAGTAAAAATAATTATAATGAATGATAAAACTGTTTTGGTAACAAATTAACATCTTTTAAATTATATTATAATAATTAATTGTATTTTTTGTTTATTCATTTATTAATATGTATTCATTTATAATTTTATTGTTATTTCATTAGAAATATTAATAGGGGTTATGTATGGAAGCACAGAGCTGCCACCGACGCAAAATAAAATTAGAGCATATCACATTATAACATCATATTTTTATTGTTCCAACAATAGAACTTTCAGGTTTGTACAATATTTGATCACATTCTTACAACACAGTATCATGTTTTTACAATGGGATTTTTATGTTTTTGCAATATAATATAATGTTCATACAACATAAATATAATATTGTGCAAATGTGATATTTAATTTTGTTCTAACATGAAAATGATATTGTTAGAACAATAAAAATGATGATGTTGTAAGGTGACATCGCTCTAATTTTATTTTGTGTGGGAGGCTTAAAAATGTGGTTCAATTTCTGACTCAATGTTTATCAAACTGGCTGAGTTTCATATTCATTTGATTACAAATTACCAATTATCTGTCTATTTCATTGTGTAATTGTATAACTGAGTAACAAGCAGTTACCACCTGCAGCACCAGAGGACACACATGCAGGATTCCACTAGAAGGTTATGGAGGAAAGTACTAATCCTGTAAAAGAGGTGGAGCGCTCAGAAACTCAGATAGAAACAGGACGTTTACCTTTAAAACAGGACATCCAAAACATGTTTATTGCAATGATGTTAAATTAAACAGATGTTTTGTGGGTCTTGTGTCAGTGTGAGCAGGACATTTTTCTGTATTTTTGGATGTTTGACCTGATATTTTTCCTTTGGCTTGATTATGTAACCAACTTATTGGCAAGTTGAATTCATTTGTTCTTACTTAGTTAAGCTTTTATTTTTGTGAAAATGTCTAAAACTGTTTTTGTTGTTGGCTTTCTGCTACTCAGGATACAGATTTATATTTTCACTGAATGTTTGTTTAAAGAGCAAGTCACTCCAAATCACCATTTTTTTCCTGATAAACTATATAAATGCGTGTCTAATCGTGCTGCAGACACGTGTCATCAATAGTTTTGCACTTTAGTGCATCTTAGTTAAAATTTAAATATTCTGCCTAAAACTGTCAGCGTTGCATCGTCGTCGGGCAAAAACTCAGCACTGCATTTGAATTTAAATCTGCCATCGCTATTGGCTAAGAGGTACACTATGATGTTAGATGGTACATTATGATGTCACAATGTCGTGAGTGTGTTTATTTGTTAGAGGCTCCGCCCTCTCGGTCTGCTAGGCAACAGCATTTGTTTTTCAAACGGCAGGGGGTGACTTGCTCTTTAATAAATAAAGTTTCTGACCATAAATCAGAAATGCTGTTCCTCAGAATCAGATTGAATTCTTGTTCTGATCACATTTTTCAGATTATCGATGATAAAAAGTAAAAGTTGTGAGTCTTGGATTGTAAAGGCAGTTAAACTCTTGTCACGTGTCCGTGTGATGCTACATAAAGTCGTCAGAACCAGGTGGGATTGTCCAGAACTTGTCTTTTGCCCGCTGAGCTGAACCAGAGGAAGCCTTTCTGATTTCCCTCTTTCCTATTCACTCTCTCACTCTCTCTCTCTCTCTTTACATTTTTTAATTACAATTGTCTATTTTTGCTCTAGTTTTAACCATTTTCTAAATTTTTGTTTATATTTTTACATGTTGTGTTTTTGTGAAGCGCCTTGGGATTTTTATCTTGAGAGGCGCAACAGAAATGATCTTTTCTTCTTCTTCTTCTCCTTTCTGCTGTAATCTTCCGTGCAGCGTTGCATTCACTGGCCTGAATGCCATCGGGCCGCTGTCACAGAGCAGGCGTGTCGTTTATCACAGCTCAGTGGCCGGTTCTGCTCGGTTTGTGGGTCCAGTCAAAAGAGGATTTAGCTGGAGCTCAGAGCTGAAACCAGCAGGAATCTGAGGACGCAGCACATACCTGCTCTCTGAGCTTTCATCTAAACACTACAACCACAGCTCCGTTTATTTCTAACAAAATCAATTTTAAAAATTCTTCAAAATAATTCAATTAAAGTGTCCGAATTCAGGATAAATTCTTCTTTTTATGAAGTAAATATATGGTTGGGTTAATAGTTCTTTTCCTGTCATTATAAACAAAATCAAATGTTTTAAAAATAAAGACAGAATAACTCCTCACTTGCTTTTATTTATTTTTTATGTTTTATTTAATAGTAAAATTATGCGAATGGCCCTCTGAACAGCCTCAGTTTGGAGATACAGAGATTAGTGTCTCCACCTGCTGCTCCTATCATAAAAACTTCATTATAAATGATTTCAATGTAATTTTATAAATGTTTAAAGCATACATTTCCATGTTTTTAACATTGATTTCTGAGGTTATTTGCAGCTTAATTTAGCTGTGGAGCAACAGCAAAACCTCTAGCTGGAGTTTCAAAATAATTTGGCTGGAATAATTATGAAATATCACATTTATAACAGTTTGGAGATTGTAGGACAGAATTTGCATGAACTCTCGTGATATTTTAGAGACTGGATCCATTTTTAGTCACTTTTTTTACCCAATTAAAACTAATCTCTGTTTCTCCAAACTGAGGCTGTTCTGTCAACAACAATCAGAGGCTGGTTGTTCAAAACTTTTACAACAGAAACACATTTAAAACATCTGAACAATTCCTTTGATGTTTTACTGCAGCACAAAACGAGACGTAGAGAGAATACCAAACAGTCCCCGAGCGCAGCTCCGTTTCTGCAAAAAGAGACAACAGACGGAAACAATAATTGATAAAAGCAAAATAAAAACATTTCAGGAAAGAGGGGATTTGGGATCTGAGGAGGTCACCAGCTGAATTTGAGATTCGTTTCAAATGAAATATAACAGTTTGGCCTGAGTCGAGCTGACTTTCTGTTTGCACTCATTGGTTCATTTCCTGAAAGGTTTTGCTGTTATTTTATGTATGTGTGACTTAAAAAGGGACATTTGCACATTTAACAGAACTGAACCAAAGACTTTAGGATCTGTACTGATTCTAGGAGCAGCGTCCATCAGGATGAGAGGAACAAACCAGACATAAAAACATGCTCTCCTGACCTCTTGTGGTTGGAGCTGAAAAAAAACCTGTAAATGACACCTTAATGTTCTTCCTCCCATGTCTGTTCTCCACCTCCTGGTAAATAAAAACAACATCAAAGCTGTGACATCAGCTTTTGATGTCAGACCCGTCTGCAGGTAAACATTTTATTATTCTAACAGCGAAAACTGTCAGAAGCCTGCGTGCGTGCGTGCGTGTGTGTGTGTGTGTATTTATTTATTTAAGCAAGCCCCGGTCTTGTTTGTGTGTGTGTGTGTGTTTATTTATTTATTTAAGCAAGCCTCGGTCTTGTCGTGTGTGTGCGTGTGTGTGTGTGCACGTATGTGTGTGCTTGTGTGTGCGTGCGTGAGTGTGTGTGCGTGTGTGCATATGTGTGTGCGTGTGTGTGCATGTGTGTGCGCGCATATGTGTATGTGTGCGCGTGCATGTGTGTGTGCATGCGTGCATGTGTGTATGCATGCATGTGTGTATGTGTGCGCGTGCGTTTGTGTGTGTGTGTGTGCACGTGCGTGCGTGCACGAGTGAGTGCGCATGTGTGTGTATGTGTGTGCGCGCATGTGTGTATGCATGCATGTGTGTGCGTGCATGTGTGTGTGCATGCGTGCATGGTGGCTCTGACCTTGCCTGCAGAGGTTTTGTGTTGGAGTCGAGATCTGGCTGTATTATTTTCCGGGATAAACATCTTTCAAGTTTCAGGGACACTCACTTCAGCGCCTGAGTCAGAAAAATCAAACAGCGTTGCCACGGCAACCTGAAGGCCAGAGCCGCTGAGGTAAAACGACATGGACACGGATACGGTGATGATGATCTGTTTGTGTCTTTTGTCTGGAGTTCCATGAGAGCTGAGCTGAACGATCTGAGGGGAACCTGAACGCAGCACGAGGACATGTCCTCAGAGACAAACTCCTTACTGATGTCTTTAGACTGGTTCCTTCAGCTCTGTCCAAACTCCTGATCCAGTTCATTTTTCTCCCCAGCATCCAGATTCCCACTAATTCTTCCATCAGGCTTTATTTATAAAACACTCCTCACACAGATGTAACGCCCACTTCTGCGGGAAATAAAAAAATAATCCAACTAAATCAGCAGAAAGGGAGATAAAACGCAATTACAGGCCAACTTAAAAACATGTTAATAAAAACAAAGAATTCTATTTCCTTAAGGCTAAAAATCAGCTGTGAAATGTAAGAAGTCTGATTAGTTTGTCAGCAGACACAAGAATACAGGTATGTCATCAGCGTAGCTGTGAAGAGTGACATGTTTCTGTCACGACCAGAACTTGGAGGACCCGTGATGACACCAAACACAGTAAAAATCCTTTAAAAGTCTTTATCACACGTGGCGTTTACCAGAGGAGGGCGAGGCTGGAGACAGCGTCGGAGAGGAGGCGTGGGTCAAAAACCAGAACGAGGCGACGCAGGTAAACGGAGCAGGCTAGAGAAGAGGTCAAAGACGGGCGAGGGTCGTGATGGCAGGCAGAGTCCTAGGCAGGGGTCAGGCGTGAAAACGAGGTCCGGAGGCCGTGATCAGGCAAGGTGAAAGGCTGGAAGATCTACTGACAAAGAGCGTTCAATAATCTGGCAGGGAACTGGTGGCTGGCTGTGGAAGCAGGTGTGTGTGATGAGCTGGTGGCAGGGTGCAGGTGATGGTAATTAAGTGGCTGAGGGCTTGATTGAGGAGGCAGCAGAGGCAGAGGAGGGTGTCAGCCTGGGAGTCCTGACAGTGTCATGAGTCGGGGTGAGTACTCCCGTCGCGGTCGCACATTCCATCTTTGAGTTGTTTTTCAGGAGAGGGAGGCGCCCAGCTGCTTCTGGTTAGCAATCAACGGCACTGGCTTCTTAAGGAGTTGGAGAACACACCTCGACGCGGGATGATTACTACTACTCGGTCTAGTGTTGCAGTGACTTTGTACCTCTTGTGTTTTGGCTTATTATTCTCTGTGGATTTTTGTGCTTACGTCTTCTTCAGGATTTTTTGGAACATCTCTGGAGTAGAGCCTTATCAGGATTCAGTGACTCATCAGGAAACTCACCTTTGCCACATAACTGTCTGGACGCAGCTTCCCAGTGTTCTCCATCTCTCCAGTTCCCCTCTCTCCTCTGCTTCCCACACGCTCCCTCTCCTGGATTTACACACCTCGACTCACCCAACTCTCGACCGGCCCCTCCCTATTTCTCCTCATCTCCTTTGCCCAGTAAGTCTTATCTCTGCACCTCCTCAGTTAAGACTTACTTCTCAGGACTCACCTTATTTTGCCCTCCCCTCCTCAGACGCTGAGTACGGGCTTTACTCCATCCACTGGAAGCTCCAGTGCGCTTTTTGTTCCCGTCTATTAATAAATACTATTTTTTGATCTTTATTACCTGTGAGTGTGTTGATTCTGCATGTCCTGGGTTAAACTCCTTCCCCAGACTATGTCAGTTTCCTGATCCATCAACACGGTGTGGGGCTTTGACCCAAGTCCAGTGAAACTCCATATTTAAGAGGAGAGACTTTGCAAAAGAAACCATATCTGAGTAAAAGAGCTGAAAGGAAAGGAAACGAGAAGGGTAACCATCAGAAAACGAGTTATTAACAGGCTATTACTAACATTATATCAATTATAATATAAAATGCATTATAAAAACTAACATTTATTTAATAAAAACAATTACCATTCCAAATTTGTTTATAAGCACATTTAAAAACAGCATGACAGCTGACCAAAGTGCTGTACAGATTAAAACACATACAATAAAAGCATAATCAACAATAAAAACACATTAAAAACATAATCAGTAATAAAACACATGGCAACAATAAAAATTCATGGGTGGGGCAATGATGTCTCAAAGTGTTTGTCAACAACTTGGCTTCTGCATTCTGAACCTCCGGGAGGCAGAGGCAGGGACACCAAACAGGACAGAGTTGGCATAATCCCACCAGGAAGAGATAAAAGCATGACTTACAGATTCCAGATGCGGCTGTTTTAGGATTGGTTCTAGGCGAGCCAGTCGGCAAAGCCGGAAAAAAACAATATCCGACCACGGCATTAATCTGGGGGGCCACTGAAAGGTCAGAGTCCGATTTGACCCCAAGGCTGGTCACACACTGCTTCACGTCATAGTAGTGTGTGTGTGTGTGTGTGTGTGAGGCTTTGTGAGGATCCATGAGAATTGCTTCAGATTTGGAATCATTTAGGTTTAGAAAATTGTCAGATAATCAGCTCTTCACCTGCGAGAGCACTTGAGTTGTTCAAGGCCAATTAGATCTGACCATCTTCTGCATTCAAATGATAGCTTAGGGGAGGATGTAGATAGAGAATAAGAGAGGCCCAAGCACAGAGCCCTGCAGTACTCCCCAGGGAAGTGGGAGCCACAGAGAGCAGCATGCACCAAGTTGAGCATTAAAAACTCTGATAAATAAGAGTGGGCCCATGTAAGTGGGGAATACATTTTCATTTATTAGGTATTAGGTTACAATTATAACAAAATATAATTGGCACTTATCTCCTGCAGTACTAAGAGTTTCCACAAGGTGGCAGAAAACTTTAACAGAATTAAACGAAGCAGAAGTTTGAGGACTGTACAAATGGTGTTCAAAGAGCTCCAAGAAGCAAGAAGATGAATCATGATTTATTTAGCATTTAAAGAGTTAAAGAAAAGATGAAAATGTGTTTGTTTGGGAGGAGAATGAAGAAAAGTCCAGCTCACGAGACAGAAACGCCAATCTGTGTGTTGATCAATAAATACAGGGGAGCCTGTCACTAAACGTGTCACTTTTCATGGAGAAAGAGGCGTATTACTAAAATAACAGCTGATGGAGGAAGAGGCAGGTCCTTTATTCTGCTCTGAAGGTGAAAAGCAGCTGCACCATCAGCCTTGTTGTTGATGTCCTGCTCACAGCTCACTCCACGCACTTTTAAACTTCTCTTCTTATTTTTGTTTAAAATAATCCGTGTTCCCAGACTTCCTGTTAGAGAGCATCCTGCCGCCACGCCGAGCTGATGAAGGCTGAACTGTCAGGTGAGATGTTTCAGACGCCTGTTAGACTTCTGCTTTTCTCCAAGGTGCTGAAGGTCATAATTGGGAGAGGAACCAGAAACGGTTGTTGTGTTCTGGTGAGCGTCAGTAATCCAAAACTTTATCCGAGTCCTCCAAGAAATGTATCCTCAACACAGCCTCACGTGTTCCACCTGATGCAGGCAGGAGAAGTCCATCCACGCTTCCAAACACCGGGATGATCCCAGATCAGTACGTGTTTACTGGCAGAAGGATGAAGAGCTCACAGAAGACTTTGTAATTTTAACAAAATGGTTCTTTTTGACTTGATTAGTGGAGAATCGAGGGTCAGAATGTGAGCTGGGAAACGTTTTCCAGGCAGAAATATTTCAGTCGTTTCTTATTTTTGTCCAAGATGAGTTTGTGGCGTCGTTAGCTTTCTCAGTAAAAGTGGGAACGTTTCTGTTTGTTGAAAACAGCAGAACCCTAAACTGTACTCTCAGGTCAGTCTCTGACCTCTGACCTCTGACCTCACTCACCCAACAAAGGTAAAAATAACAAAAACAATTATGAGTTATGTAATTAAATAAGCTAAATCAAACGACCAAATAATAAATATCAACAAATTTATAATAAATATCATAACATGAAAACAAATCACAATGGTTTACAACACTGTATTAAAATAAAATAGATGTAAAAACATTCAGCAGATTTTAACATTTTTAATCCAAATAATTAAAAATGGTTTAAATAATTTATTTAAAAAAAACTATCAAATAAATCCCAAAACATGAAGACATTAATATAAAATAATCTTCATCAGTTTAATATAACAGATTTGATTTAATTATGCTTAATTAGAATATTAATTTTAATATAAATACTCTAAAACATAATAATAATAATAATAATAATAATAATAATAATAATAATAATAATAATAATAATAATAATGTATTTTATTTATTTCAAGGGACACTTTACAGCAAAAAAAAATAACAACAAAGAAACCAAGTTAAAAACAGCAAAAATCACATAGAAGTAAAGTCAACCTGAAGAGGATAAATTAATCATCGTTTTCTATTAAAAAATCATTTTATATGAATCCAAATAAATAAACTAGAAATAAAAACACTTGAGAAGAAAGATTTTATTGAACTTGTGTAGAAAAGCTGAACTAAAGGTTTTATTTCATTAAATTCTGACGTTTTAAAACCTAACCTGATGAAACGTGAACGAATCCTCGTCTCTGATCCAGTTTCCGGTCTCTGCCGACCCAAGCTGAGCTGATGGAGCTCAGATGCACGAGGACCGGAGCTCCTTCCCTGTTTGGACTTGTTCTGAAGGGGAAACAACACAACGTTCTTCCTGTGTCAGGTCCGGGGAGCTTGTTCCGTTTGCTTCTGTCGCTCCGCATCATGCAGCTGGAGCTACGAGGTGTTGGGACCAGGTGGCATCCTGACACCAGACTTCACACGTTTCACAGCCAGGCACACCTGCAGATCCTGGTGAGAAACGAGCACATCTCCACCACCCGGACGGGATAACAGGATGAAGATGGTTACAGGAGCTCCGGGTCAAATCAGCTGTTTGTGGGGAAGGTCTCAAACATCACTCGATCTTCAGGTGTAACCTTAACCCATCTCACAGGAGAGCTGAAACAGACTCCTTGTCCTGAAAAGGTGTCGGAGATCATCTGATCAGAGTAAAGACCAGGATGAAGAGAGGAGAAAGACCGGGACAGAGACACGGAACTGGTGGTTCAGGATGCATTGAGGTCAGCTGATCCAGACCTTCACAGCAGCCAAGGTGGGCTCCGTCTTTCTGAAGGTCCTGCAGAGCAGTTGCTCGGTTATTTGTTTACGTCTTCCACATACCTGACCTGTGTGGGAACGCTGAGGGCTACAGCAGACTCACACCACGGAAGCACACCTTTCCAAAATGATCTGGAAAAAAATCATCCAAGTCCCAAACCAGGATCTGAGAGATGATTTAGCCTTCTGTTGGATTTTCCCCTCTGTGGTTAAAGAACGCCATGAGATTCCCTAGGAGCAGTGGGAGGGGTCTTCTGGGAAGAGGGAAGCCAGGGAGTTATCAGGACCTGACCTTGGATGGATGGATGGATGACAGATGATTGGATGGATGATGGATGGATGAATGGATGAATGATGGATGATGGATGGATGGATGATAGATGAATGGATGGATGGATACCATACCATACCATACCATTTTATTTATAAAGCGCATTCAACATGGCATTACAACCAGACAAGGCGCTGTACATTAAAAGATTACAGTTAAATTAACACGTTCAGAATGACATTTAAAGCATAGTTTATAAGAAAAAATGAAAACAAGAAAATACTCGAACTAACAGTCGTAAAACACTAAAAACGCAAAGGAATGTGAAACAACAGATAAAAACATATGAAAGAACCACAGTAATACAGATGTTAATTATTGTGCATTCTATTGTAGAAAGAATGCAGATGTCGAAAGTGGTCCATGATTATGTGTTATATGCAAGGTTGAAGTAGTGAGTTTTCATGCGAGATTTAAAAATGCTAATTGTTGGTGCTTGCCTCACTAGTAGTGGTAATGCATTCCACAGCTTGGGAGCACAGACAGAGAAAGCCCTTTCTCCACGGCTTTTCAGACGTGCGTTTGGAAGAGCTAGGAGGAGCTTATCCTCAGACCTGAGAGCACGAGGCGGATTGTAGTAATGGACGAGTTGACACAGATATGGAGGAGCTTGACTGTTCAGGGATTTATAAGTGAGCAGCATGATTTTGAAATTGATCCTGAGATGAACGGGCAACCAGTGGAGAGATTTCAGAATTGGTGTAATGTGCTGTCTTCTGTCAACTCCAGTCAGGAACCTAGCTGCTGAATTCTGGACCAGCTGAAGTCTAGATTGAGCTGCTTTACTGATGCCGTATAAGCAGGAGTTGGAGTAATCCAGCCGTGAAGTGATGAAAGTGTGGACTACTGATTTGAGAAGACGGACACTCAGGATGTGCTTAAGTTTAGAGATACGCCTGAGGTGGTAAAAACATGATTTAACTGTGTTATTGACCTGAGCATCCATCTTCAGAGCCTGGTCTATTTTAACTCCAAGGTTGGAAATTACAGTGGAGACATTAGGTGAGAGATAGTTGAGGTCAGGTTGAAGAGTAGCCGGGATGCTGTGAGGATTAAAAACGATTACTTCTGTTTTGGAGTCATTCAGATGGAGGAAGTTATCAGCAAGCCAAAGCTTAACATTATCGATACAATCAGACAGAACTTGCATTGATTGAGTTGGCTTGAATGAAAAGTAGATCTGACAGTCATCAGCGTAAAGATGGTATGAGACAGCGTGCCTTCTGAAAATGGCTCCTAAGGGCAGTATATAGAGGTTAAATAGTAACGGGCCGAGTATTGAACCTTGTGGGACACCCCAACGGAGTGGTTGTGACTCGGATGAACAGCCATCCAACATGACTCTAGCGGACCTGTTATAAAAGTATGACCTGAACCAATCTAGGGCTGAACCAGAAATGCCAGCCCAAGTCTGAAGTCTGGTGATCAAGATGTTATGATCGATCGTGTCAAATGCTGCTGATAGATCCAAAAGTAGCAGAACCACATGGAAACCTGAATCTAAAGCGAGAAAAATGTCATTAAACACCCGAACATGAGCAGTTTCAGTGCTGTGCTGTTTTCTGAAACCAGACTGAAAAATGTCCATTACCTGATTGTCATTTAGATGTGTCAGCATCTGTTCATACACTATTTTCTCAAGGACCTTAGATAAAAACGGTAATTTGGAAATTGGTCGGAGATTAGAGTAATCAGTGGGGTCGAGACCAGGTTTTTTCAAGATTGGCTGAAGAACGGCGTGTTTAAAGGCAGAAGGAACTTCAGCCAATGTCAAGCTACTATTTAAGATGTCTAGCACATTATGGCTAATGAAAGGAAAAACCTCTTTCAGGAGACGTGGTGGGATAACATCTTCTGGGGAGCCAGACGGTTTCATGGCAGCAACAGTTTTTTCTAGATAGGGCAGAGAGATGGGCTGAAAGCTTTGAAGTTGCACATGAGGGGGAATGACTGAATCAGGAACATGGTTGGTTTGGTGAATCTGAGCTCTGATTACACTAATCTTATTTAAGAAAAACTGCAGGATTTGGTTACACAAGTCAGCAGACGCAGAGGAAAATAGTTTTGTAACTGGTGAAAGCACTGCATTCATAGTTTTATATAACACACCTTGATTATTAGAATTAGCCGTTACAATGCTTGCAAAAAATCGATTTCTTGCGCCTCTGACTGCTCTTTGGTACTGAGACCACGCCTCTCTCATGGATTCAAAGGATACAGTAAGCCTGTCTTTTATCCATTTACGTTCCAGTCTTCTGGCATGTTGTCTCATGGAACGAGTTTGCTCGTTCAGCCATGGGTCAGGTCGGGATGATAGATGAATGGATGGATGGATGATGGATGGATGGATGGATGATAGATGAATGGATGGATGGATGACAGATGGATGAATGATGGATGGATGGATGATAGATGAATGGATGGATGGATGGATGGATGGATGGATGATGAATGGATGGATGGATGGATGGATGGATGATGGATGGATGACAGATGGATGACAGATGGATGAATGATGGATGGATGGATGATAGATGAATGGTTGGATGGATGACAGATGGATGGATGATAGATGATTGGATGGATGGATGGATGGATGGATGATAGATGAATGGATTGATGATGAATGGATGGAAGGATGGATGATAGATTGGATGGATGGAAGAATGATGGATGGATGGATGACAGATGGATGACAGATGGATGAATGATGGATGGATGGATGATAGATTATTAGATGGATGGATGATAGATGAATGGATGGATGGATGGACGGATGGATGGATGGATGATAGGTGATTGGATGGATGGATGGATGGATGGATGATGAATGGATGGATGGATGATGGATGGATGGATGGAAGACAGATGGATGAATGATGGATGGATGGATGATAGATGAATGGATGGATGGATGACAGATGGATGGATGACAGATGATTGGATGGATGGATGGATGGATGGATGGATGATAGATGAATGGATTGATGATGAATGGATGGAAGGATGGATGATAGATTGGATGGATGGAAGAATGATGGATGGATGGATGACAGATGGATGACATATGGATGAATGATGGATGGATGGATGATAGATTATTGGATGGATGATAGATGAATGGATGGATGGATGGACGGATGGATGGATGGATGATAGGTGATTGGATGGATGGATGGATGGATGGATGATGAATGGATGGATGGATGATGGATGGATGGATGGAAGACAGATGGATGAATGATGGATGGATGGATGATAGATGAATGGATGGATGGATGGACGGATGGATGGATGGATGATAGGTGATTGGATGGATGGATGGATGATGAATGGATGGATGGATGGAAGACAGATGGATGAATGATGGATGGATGGAAGAATGATGGATGGATGGATGATAGATGATTGGATGGATGGATGATAAATGATTGGATGGATGGATGGATGATGGATGGATGGATGGATGACAGATGGATGGATGGATGATGGATGGATGGATGAAACAGAAGGTGGTTAGGAGAATGTTCTCAATAGGAGAACCTCTTCTGGACATCACACTACCTTTCTGTGGGAGCTTAGCAGGACCAGTCGCACCAGTGGCTCCACTGTCCTTCAGAGTGGACTCTAAGGTCTCCTCACAACAGCTCTGAGTCTGATGAGAAGAAACGTTCCAGTCAAACAGGGTTGAGCTGATGGCTTCAGGGACAAAACGCTGGCGTCTCCTTCTAGTCGTACTGACCAGAACCGCTTAGTTCTGTAGAAAAATCAATGTTTTTGTTTTGATCTCCGGGAGGAAAAAGAGACGCTCGGTTTCAGGTTCCTCTTAGTGGAGATGGGTTTGGGTGGGGGGGTTCCTCCTACACTCCAAAAACCTGCAACCCTGATGGTTGCATATCTTCATGTCACCTGAATCACCCAGTTAGACTTTGACTTGTTTACCTGTTACAAATAAACAAAGTTGTATTTTGATCTTTACATAAAACACAATTCGGTCTAAATGAGGCGTCATGTGACTGGAAGTCTGATCATTTTCCTTTTCCAGAGGGAGGCTGAAGCTCCACCAACATCACTGGACCTCCAAGGCCTCGTCGCCTATTCAGGTTTCAGTGCAGCGCTCATTCTTCCGGTGTCCCTGAAGGCAGCGCCGCTCGGGTTCGGCTTCACTCAGGAGCTTCTCATGACACACCAGCAGGTTTAGCATCAAAACCTCAGCTGTGTGTGTGTGTGTGTGTGTGTGTGTGTGTGTGTGTGTGCGTGCGTGCGTGTGTGTGACGTAAATGAAAGGTATTTGTTTTCTGAGATCTCCCCGCCCGCCCGCCCGCCGTCACCACCTGACTTCGTGTCTATTCATTGAGGTGAAAACGTGGAAAGTGATCCTCCACCCATCAGGAAGGTTTATTTCTGGGGAAGATGGCTGCTATGGTTACCTTCACACCAGATTCGGCGCGGAGCTCAGGTTGGCGGTGTTGTTGTCGCTTGTGCGCTCACCTCACTTTTGTCTCCTAACAGATCTTCTTCATTGGTGGAGGTGTGAGGCGTCACAGAGGAGTCGGTGGGCGGGGGGGTGTAGCATGTGTGTGTGTGTGTGTGTGTGTGACGATGATGATGTAGATGATGCGTGGAACCACCCAGAGAGAGGTTGCTCCTCAAACACTCAGCTGGCCACTGTGTCACGATGGCGGCGTGTTTGCAGACGCACGGCGGTTCGTTGCCGAACAGGAAGTAGGAAGTAAATACCGTTATTTTATGCTCATTGAACACAAGTCAAACAACACAGAGCTACTGGGTGTGATGGAAGATCACGCCGGCCTCGTGCGTGCACGTGGGAGTCGGACTCCAAGAGATGCAGGTGTCTCCAGGTTACTGAAGAATGCAAATAAGACTCGTCAAACAGAGCAGAGAGGAGCATTTATAAAACACACACACACACACACACACACACACACACACACACACACCGTGGCTGATATGTGTCAGTGGGAAGTGGCTGAAATGGAAACTAAAATTAGCAAAAGGCAGAAAAACGAAAGTCCCATCGTTGTTTTTCGTGATGATGCTTAGAGATCCGACCTGACTTCACTGCACAGTTTTACAGTGTATTTGAGTTCCAAATGTTCCTTTTTTCTTCACATTCTTCCTTTTGATTCGGGTAAACTCTCTTTTTGGGTTTGTTGTAACTTGAGACAGGACGGGACCCGCGTGGTCGCCTGATCTAAACCCCACGAAAGAAAACCTACAAACATCCTCCAACCTGGGGTTGACATGATGGATTTTTATGGTTTTAAACTTTAAATCATGATGGAGTCTTTCGTTCGGATCACGCTTCTACGATGAAGACACGAGAGAACTAAACGTGTCTCTGAACGGTGATCGCCTGAGGGCAGACGCTGTTCCTCAGCGTTGAGGCTGCTCACCTTTCTGCCTGAAGGGAGCAGGGTGCCTCCTCAAAGGGCTGGACAGGTGGTGTCCATCCTCACCGCCCTGCTTCTGGACGTGCTTTCCTCTCAAGCAACCGTTTAGCTCCTCACTTCCTGGTGTTCCTGCTTGATCCTGCATACTTTTCGCAGACTGGGCTCTGAGCCTTCCGGAGTGACCAGAGATTCCTGCTTTGTGCGGGACATTCCCACATTTGCATCGGCGCGTCTCAGGTCCTGCAGACTGAGACACGCTGTCCCACATTACCGCCAGTCTCCAGCTTTGTGTTTAAATCTTACATAAACTGTGTGGTGAAAGCGGTGGCTGTCAATCAAACTAGGAGGCGGGCCTTTAATGCAGGTTTGGAGCCCGCGCCGTGTGTGTGTGTGTGTGTGTGTGTGTGTGTGTGTGTGTGTGTGTGTGTGTGTGTGTGTGTGTGTGTGTGTGTGTGTGTGTGTGTGTGTGTGTGTGTGTGTGTGTGTGTGTGTGGCCTGAGGACTGGATTAATCATTTATTGAAAGCAGCAGAAACAAACACCGCGGTGGCCTTCAGCAGAGACATGAGATGTTTGGTTTTTCAGACCAAACACTGGAGTGACTCAGAAATCCTCCTCAGCCTGAGAACAGAGCCAGAACAACACGTTTGGATTCAGAGAAACTAAATTAGATCTACGAGTTAAACAGCCTGGTGTCTGTTTTACTCTAAAATAAACTCTTTTTTTTTTTTTGGTTATTGGTGAAAATTATTGAATCTTTTAAAAAAAAGTTACTGCTCACCCTTTCCAGTTATCTTAAAGGGATATGTTGGTATATTTCCCAGCATCAGACGGGTTAGAAGGCATAGCCCTGACCCGGCTGTGCTTTAGCTTTAGCTTAGCATAAAACACAGTAAGTGAATGGATCCAAAAGGCATTGAGAGCAAAAACGTCCTTTAAAATCCCGCAGTAGTGATCCCAGTTCTGCTCGGTGAACCTGGATAACCAGACTGGCTGCAAGTGAAAATAATTAAGCCTCGTTTATAAGACACACCATGCCGGCAAATCGGCGTAATGTTACCGCGAGGGTATGTCTATAAACGCGCCATGACGGCATGGTGTTGCGCAACTATTGCGGCATTCGTTCCGCCTCGCTTGGTAGGAATATTGCAGTAATGGTCTGTCGTGTGCGCCCTGGCGCGACAGAGGCAGTTGTCATGACGACGTGGGGAGTTATTGCTGAGCTCTGGCTGGAAAATTTACTGAAAATGAAAGTAAACACGGGCAGTAAGGTTTGCTTTTTGAACAAAATCAGCTGAGATGGCAAACTGGAGCGCCGCAGCGCTCCACGAGCCTCTCTGTTAGAGCTGAAGCTCAGATCAGCAGAGACCGCAAAGGGACCGATGCGGGCAGACGCCTTTAGGAGCTGCTTGTTACAAAACTTAACGATCACGGCTTCAATCGCAATAAAAAGCAAGTTACGTCCAAGATAAACGGAAGTCTGCGGCAGCGCAGAGACCGCCCCCATACCCGCTTTATGCCGCCATCACCTAATCTTTTATGAAATCGTCATGATTGCGCCACATTACCGCCACGGTCTGATCTTATAAACGACCTTTATCCTCCCCAGGGAGCCGCGGCGAATCCCGTTTAGCAAACGCTCTGGTCCTGTAAAAACAGCTGGAGTAGCATGAAGGAGCCTCGGGCGCCATGTTAGACTTGGGACTACTTTACGACAGAGCACAGCTGTAAGCATCCGCTGGCAGCCCCAAAGACACCAATCAGAGCGAGGCTGAACACCAACAGGAGGATGTTGCAGTGCATTGTGGGACATTTAAGCTGTTACTCATTGGTAGCTGGAGCTGGTGATGAATCAGACTTTCAGATTAAAGTCTCAACGCTGGGTTACAACACAGGAAACACAAACGTTTATTTTTCGCTTCGTTAATGCACATTTTTAGTTTCCTGGTGTTTATAAAACTAGTTTTATTATTTAAAGAGCAAGTCACCCCCAAACCAAGGTTTTTTTTTGCTGATAAACTACACAAATGAGTGTCTAATCATGCTGTAGACAAGCACACTCAATCATTTGGCACTTTAGTGCATTTTAGTTAAAATTAAAAATTCTGCCTAAAACTGTCAGTGTTGTGCCATTGCTATTGGCTAAGAAGTACACAATGATGCTAGATGGTACGTTATGATGTCACAATGTCATTGTGAGCCTGTGTGTGTATTTGTTAGTGGGTCCGCCCTCTCGGTCTGCCAGGCAACAGCATTTGTTGCATTTTTCAAACATAAAGTGGGAGTGGAGTTAGTTCCTTGCAGGGGGTGACTTGCTCTTTCATTTTTATCCAGTAAATCTGACAATGTTTTGTGCAACAGATTAGGAATGAAAAGGATTATTTAGCAGATTCTGCAGAGTGGCTGGACTCTCCCTTAGAGATAGGGTGAGAAGCTCGGTCATCCGGGAGGGGCTCAGAGTAGATCTGCTGCTCCTCCACATCAAGAGGAGCCAGTTGAGGTGGCTCGGGCATCTGGTCAGGATGCCTCCTGGGCGCCTCCCTGGTGAGGTTTTCCGGGCACGTCCAAACAGGAAAAGACCTAAAGGTAGACCCAGGACACGGTGGAGGGACTATGTCTCTCACCTGGCCAGGGAACGCCTTGGGATTCCCCCGGAGGAGCTGGCCCAAGTGGCTGGGGAGAGGGAAATCTGGGTCTCTCGCCTTAGGCTGCTGCCCCCATGACCCGACTCCAGATAAGCGGATGAAAATGGATGGATGGATGGATGGATGGATGGATGGATGGATGGATTTAGCAGACCTGAAGCGGGTTTTGTTCCTGTTTAACGACAGCTGCAGGTTTACTGGGATGTTTCTACTGGTTGGTGTCTCTTCCCAGTTAAAAAGCAAAGTTCTGCTCTAAGATTTGTCCTTTAAACTTAATAAATGTGTTTGATTTAAAATTGTTACCATTAAATAAAAACTTCACGGAGCTGCTTGTAAAAATAGAAACGTTCTTTATTGTTTGGCTGAAGTGACCCGTGGGTTTGTTTCCATGGAAAAGCTGATTCACTCATTTAGACCGTTGCTAATGACGCTTTTTCTCACCCTGAAACAGAAACGGGTTAAAACTTTTAAACCTGGAGTTGTTTTCCTGGCTGCCGCCCCGTCTGAGGCGTGTTCCGGGCTGTTCCGGGTTAACCTTCTGCCTCTCAGCTCAAACGCGGAGAAACCAAATCCTTTCCTTCACTTCAGATTCTGACTCACTTGGTCATCAAGGTCAGCCTTTCAGGCTTTGCTCGGCCCAAAAAGAACAGTCAGAGAAACAAAAGCAGGCTGCTCCGGTGTGGGAACGCTGGAATGTTGGGCATTGATGGGATTCGGGTTCAGAACAGGGATGTAGTTACTGGGAGGACTGGGAGATGAAACCTGCAGGGTTTGCTCTGATCCAGGTTGTGGTCTTCAAGGACCGGAGTCTGGTTTGGGAACGTCGGGGTCTCGTTGCTGATTTATGCAGATCCAGGTCTTTTGTCACGCAACGTGAATGTCACTGGGTCGGCTCCTACAAGTCTGAGGTCCTGAGGTGTTTCTCAATGCCAAGGAACCTCGCCTTGATGTCTTGGCCCCGCCCCAGTTGCCTAGGAGACACGTCATCAGGAGCTGCTCCAATGTTCATGTTCTACCGAGGCGTGTGATCTCCGTTTGTTAGCCGTTTAGCTAGCTGAGCAAGGATTCACGGGAGGTGCCTTGTAGCCTAGCCTTGGTCAAAAATTTCCCAGAATACACCGCGGTATTTTCCAAAGGATGGTGGATCAGAAGCTGGCAGCGAATTCCGGTGAAAATTCCCAGTTTAAAGTGGGAGTCAAGGCATGGAGGGAGAAGTACGCTTCTGAAAGAGGTGCCGCCTGGCGGACCGAGAGAGCGGCACTGAGGCAGTGATAGGCCGCACCCCCCCCGCGTGCGCTGTCGGAGTTTCTCAAAGCGAGTTGTTAACGTGCGCACTCGCGCGTGCACGCACGCACACAATCACAGTAGACTTACCGCTCAGGAGAAGAGCAGACACAGATTCTGCAGCATTCTGGAGGACTTCCTGTTAACCGCGATCATTAGATGGAAGGGCAAGCGGCTCCGAGCACCAACGTGTCATATCGGCAGGTGAGTGGTTGAGCCAGGTGGAGGTGCCGCTGCCACGTAGTCACCTGCTGACAACGTCACGATTTTCAGCTTCGCCATCAGCCACAGCTGGCTCCGAACAAACGTGGAGCAGAGTTTTAACCTGATGATAATTACGGTTTTGGGCTGAAATATTAAATTTAAGTAAGTTGCACTAAACTGCGACACTAATGATTCCACGTGTCAGCACCATTAGACCCTCACCTGTACAGGTTATCCGCAAAAACAAGTTTATTTAGGTTTAACTTGCACTTTTAATGTAGCTCAACTAATTTTATCTATCAGACTCACGTCTGAAATGTTTTTAGATCCAAAGCAGTTAGTTATGGTTGGTTAGTTCTAATTCAGACGATGTATACACAATTAAAAAGTAAATGGCCCGTTATAAATCTATATTAAAACTTACGTCTAAAATATAACGTTTCATCACCACGGAAACCGCGGTCACGTGATGCAACTTAATCGTTTTCTTTGACCAAGGAAGGACCGTGTCCTCGTAAGCAAGGCGCCTGGCCTTGGAACACATCGCCCAGCGAGGCGCCTTGACGTTGAAATTCTACCCGGTTTTGAAAGGAAAAAGACGGACCGATGTCCAGAATCAGTCTTGGAGAGAGAAGGTGGGGACCTCCGTCCTCCAGGGGGAGCTCACGTTGACGCCACCGCTCCTCCTCAGCGCAAGTAATCAGTTGAGGTGGTCCTGGAGTCTGATGGGGAAATCTCCTGGTCTCCGGAGGTTTTCCAAGCTCTGCAAAAGGATCTTGGGATTAGGAATCCCCTCTTTTCCAGGAACACCTTGAGATCTTCCAAGAGGATCTGGAGTTTGTCACTGAGGAGGTCTGTGTTTCCCTCATGGACCTGGGACCTCCACGACCTCACCTGGGATAATTGGTGGAAAATGGATGAAGAATTCACAGAAGCTTCTAAATATTGAAGAATTTAATTTAAGAGGCTTCATGGAACTCCTGTGTGACAGTTCTACCTGGCAGTGTTAGGACACGCCCCCTGTCAGGTGAAACAGGGCTCAGGTGTGTATGAGGAATTGTCCCAGAGAAGCTGCAGAGATGAAAGTTCAGCTGTCTTCTTGTTGCCTGATTCAAATGAGAACTTGTTCTTTATTAAATAAGTTAGACTGGGTTTCCTTCATCCCGGAGTTCCCAAAATGTTCATTTCCCAAAACAACAAAGAAAATCAGTCAGGGAAAAACGTTAAAGGGAGTCAAACACAATTCAACAACTTCAGAGTTAGTTGTTACAGCCAACGTGTTTCACCTGAACGATGCAAATCCTCCTGCAGGTTGCTTAGAAACCGTTGTTTGGGATGAGAGGCAGAAGCTGCTCCTGGAGGAGATGATGTGATGTTCCGTCGCTGATCCGAGGAACGCTCGGAGAGTTTCACAACGGGAAGATCACAGGATCCCTGCCAGACTGGACCTCGGGATGGTGAACTGCGGCTGAATAATCACAGGATTCCGTTTAAATAACCCTGCAAATTCCACGTATAAAAGCACAGAATTCCAGGTAAACAGCCTCACGATTCCATGTAAACTGTCACAGAGTTCCATTCAACCAGCCATGAAATGAACGATCATAAAATAGCTCGTGTTTAATCACAGAATTCCGTTAAGTAACGGAGTGATGGGAGGTGACATAAAGATTTAAAACGTCTCCTGAATCCCTGGGAACTCAGGGGAAGGGACGTTAGCTTTTGGCTGCTCTCAGACTAGCCGTTAGCTCGTCAGTCCTGAAGGAGGTAAACTCTGTTTCTCTGAGCAGAGGCTGTTCAGGAAGCTGTTCATCCCAGGAAAGATAGAAATCTCCAACGCTTCCGCAGGAACACTGTTCAGAGTCGTCTCAAAATTCCCTTTCATTCATTTTTCTCTGAAAACACAAAGATTTTGTTTTTTCACAATTTCAGATTTAGGATTCAAATTTTGGTTTTTGTGACGACAACTGGCTGTTTCATGTGCATCGGGTCAAAATTAAATTATAATATTAAACAAAAAATATTTAAACCAAGTCCTTGGGGGCCCAAGCCCATTTTGCCTTGGGCCACCGAATTTCTGGCAACAGCCCTGCTCATTGATCCGAATGAAAAGGGCTTCACCGGCTGGAACGGGAAGTTAGACTTTCACAGAATCGTTTTAGTTTTTAATGCAGAAACTAAAGATTAAAAAGGACATGTTGACAATGTTTTAGTGTTTTATTTGGTGTTTTCACCTGTTGGCCCCTGCAGAGCGGAACGGTGGAGCCCTCTTCAGCTGTACTTGTGATGAAGAGGAGCTGACGGGATGAAAAGAGGATTGTAAACTCAGAGGATCCAGTCAAGGACGCAGAGCGGCTCTGAAATGTGCAGATTTGATGTGATTTAATTTCTTTATTCCGTTTGCATGAATGAAACCTTTAGTAGAATCTTTCTTTTTCATAAAATGAAAAAAAAACAGAGTTTTTCAGGTTTCATTTGTTCTGTAAGAATGAAAATAGTTTTTCTTGCTCGCTAGTCACAAACCCTCCCACTTGTCAGGTGAGTCACTTCCGAACATCTCAGTCACAACCTTCTGTACCGATGAATACGTGTAAAAATGGCCGCCCAATCAGATTTTTAGCAGATTCAATTGTTTTAGTAACCAAATTTGAACTTGACCTTAAGTTTTCCTGATGAAACAGGGTTAGGGTTAGGGCTGGAGCAGGAAGTCCTTTCAAAACTCACTTCCTGTTGCAGGTTTCAACGTCCAGGTGACACTTTTGTTCAAGAAAAATATCAAATCCAAACAAAACGAGGAGGAAGATAAACAAAAACCAAGTTCTTTTTCTAATTATCGTGACGTCAGTCAAGAAAAATGTCATTGCTGTCAGGCGTTGCCATGGGAACACCTGAGTCTGTTGATTTTCTTTGATAGATGTTTCATAAAATCTGACTTTAGTGAGATGTAAAATATTTGGTCTTAAACTAATTAGATCAGATCAGAGTCATGTAGCATCCGGTGTCCTCATCATTGAACCGTCCGGCTCATTAGCAGCATGAAAAAGAAGACACGCCCATTATTATCCATCACACGCCGTTTCAACTCCTCTTTGAATTCTTTCATTTTTAAAAGCAACAGTTTTTAAAAATGTTCAAAGACAACAAAACGAGTGTTTTACTGTGTTTTTGTTCCTGTTTTCTGTTTCCTGGTTTAACTGAAACATTTTAAAGCGGACAGATGCGTGACTTTTTTTAGTCATCATAGTTCTGTGGTCGATTCCAAATATGGTTTTGATGTTTTTCTGCAATAAATCCATCTCACAAGACACAATTTCAGCTGTTTGATACTTGATAGTTTCAGTACCTTCCAGAATGATTCGCTTTAGGGCGCTGTCCCTTTAAGCAAACAAGCAGGAGGAGGCCACGTCCACCCATCACTTGATTGGCTGCAGTGAGGAGCTGAGCCGCAGCAGCACTCCTGCACATGAGAGATGGTCCTAGGCTAACTTCCCTGTTTGTGACTAATGGGCGGAGCCACTCGGAAGCTAGGGACAACGATTTAGCACATGCCCACCCCCTACCGCCATCGCCTTTCATCCCGCGCCGACAAAGAGCAGCAACCCCAACCACTCACCAAGCAACTGTAAAGCAGCTGCAGGTGTGAATCCGGGCACCGCCCATGTTGTGACATCACAAACAGGGACTTGTTTAAACGGCTGATTTCAGGTGAATAATTCCCGAAGCCAACAGAAAACAAAAAGACGTGTTTTTACTCACGTTGCAGTGTTTATGGAGGCGGTCACGTGTAAAACTGTAAACGTCAGACCTACTCGTGTGAATCGAAGACGACGTCTTTTACTCGTCTCTTAAACCGCCAACCTTCTCTGTCTGAACGTGTCCTGACCAGAGGCAGGACGAGCACGTTCATCCCTGAGGGTCCGCAGTCTCTGCTGTGCTGACGTCAGGGATGGACGTGCTCTCGCTAGCTTTTACCTCATTTTGCTCCTTGAGTGAGAACTAAAACGGCCTCTGAACACCGGTGACTGAGAACCTTCACCGGTAAAACGTTCTGATGTTTGGCTTTGAGTCCATCTGATGAAAGTCAAAATGAGAAACCAGCTTAGGTTTCTGCGATGACGGATCTTCAGAACCAACCTGCTGAGGATCAGAAGCAAAAGGATTCTGATTCGTCGATGATGAGTTTCTTTCTTGAGGGCGATTATTTTCCCTCCAGGCAGAAAACAGGACTGAGTTTTTCAAGTTTCTCCCATAAGGACGTGGAAAATCACGTTGTCTCGTCGTCGTCTTCCTCCGCTTATCCGGGTCCGGGTCGCGGGGGCAGCATCCCAACTAGGGAGCTCCAGACCGTCCTCTCCCCTGCCACCTCCACCAGCTCCTCCGGCAGGACCCCAAGGCGTTCCCGGAGCAGATTGGAGATGTAACCTCTCCAACGTGTCCTGGGTCGACCCGGGGGCCTCCTGCCGGCAGGACATGCCCGAAACACCTCCCCAGGGAGGCGTCCAGGAGGCATCCTGACCAGATGCCCAAACCACCTCAACTGGCTCCTTTCGATACGGAGGAGCAGCGGTTCTACTCCGAGTCCCTCCCGAATGTCCGAGCTCCTCACCCTATCTCTAAGGCTGAGCCCGGCCACCCTACGGAGGAAACTCATTTCGGCCGCTTGTATCCGCGATCGCGTTCTTTCGGTCATTACCCAAAGCTCAAAGCGTGGAAAATCACATTCTTATTAAATGTTTTAGGGATCATTTTAGTTTTGCTGGTTCACCAGAGCAACGACCGAAGTGTTTTCCCCACATTTAAAACACGACGATGTCACCCAGATCTGAGATCAGTCATAAAACATCATTAAAGTCAGAATCCAGAACAAAATTCCTCCTCCTGATCCCAACCAAGCTCCAAATGCAGAGCCCAGCTGTTTCTCTCTGGCTCTGTGGAAAAATGTCCAGGTGTCAAATGTGAACAAATAATCAGCCACAACGGACGATTCCATGGATTTTTACGTTTTTCCAGGTGTTCATCCTGCAGCATCTTCAGCTGAAGCTCGGACCAACAGGCGTTGCTGAAGAACTCGGCTTTGAAACTTAAACTGATGCTCCAACCTGCTTCCTGTTCTGTGAACGACCTGAGAAATCCTGATTCTGTTTCCTGTTCTCGGTCGTCATCGAGCAGCAAGGGAGGAAGCTTCTGGTCGGATAAATCCAGACGTATTCTGCTCCAGAGCCATCCAACAATCAGCATCACATAATCCAGCAACGATCCGGGTCCCAAGACTGAGATTCACTTCTATCACAAGAGAATCCGGGGATGAATGCGTCTGGGAGCAGAAAGGAGTCGGAGGAGCTCATTAACCAAACCAGAGGTTCCAGATTTAATGTTCCGAAGAATTCCTCAACAAAAACAGAATATCTGAAAATTGGTGCAACTTTGCATGTTTTCACAAGAGGTGAACCGGTGTGGGTTTCAACACGGCCGATAACAAAACTCACTTAAACCATTTAAAATAAACGCGTAACTGTGTCCAACATGACTTTACTGATATGGTCCTCGTCTCGTTTCTCAGCTGCATTTACTTCAAATTAAGTTCCGTTTGTCCAAAATCACAAGAAGCATCAAAACAACGTCTGTCTGAACAAACTCTGGCTCTTCTAAACCTGATTTAAGTGATTCTTGTCATCTAAATGTTTCATTTGGCATTCTGACGCTGTTCTGGGATCAGTTTTCCTTCCAGCTCATCACTTTTAGTCTGATTTCCTGGTGATTTGCAGCCCGAGGTCCGACCCAGACACTCCAGAGATGGTGATGGAGGTGATGATGAAGGAGCTTCTCGGTGTGGGTGTTGTGCAGACCTCCTGGAGCAGCGAGGCGGTTGGATGCCTCCCTCCTATTGGTCCGTTACCAGAAGCCGCTCTGATGACACAGGCAACTCTCCGCTGATAAAGAGAACCGAACCGCGGCGGCAGCAAGTGTTGGACGGAGGACGGAGCCGGTCCATGCGCCTCTGAGAGTCCCAACACGGCTGGAAGAATCTGTCCAACTCCTGAAGGTACCGAACCACGCCTCGCGCATTCATCCAAACTTTAACCAAACATTTCTCTGTTTTTGTTGCTTCATAAATGATTAAAGTAGGGACTCCGTGCGCCTTTACGCAGGCGCGCAGCTCCAAACGCACCGCAGCAGGTTGTTGCTCCCAGAATAGAAAAGATTAGGAACATCTGGAAGAGATTTTCAGTCATGTGCTTTCTCTGTTTGTCTATAGCGCATTGGACCGAGCCGGAACCGCCTGATTCTGTCCATCTGATCACTCTACTGTCTTTTTCTCTCTGTGTCTGTGGTGAAGAATGGAGTGGTATGTCCTGGTGCTGATGCTGAGCCTGCCGCCCTCCATCCACACAGATTGTTCTTCCCAGTGCCAGAAATGCGCGCAGCTGCTTCGCCCCGACGCCGCCTTCAGCAGCCTGGTGAGAGCAACTTTACGCACAGCTTCCGGTCACTGACCCAAAGCAACCAGGAGAATAACGTCCATCTGTTCCAGACTTTTAAACAATTAAATTAAGATCAACTCCCAAAAGGGAAAGTTTATTTCAGGAAAACTGGTTTTATCCAGTTGAACCGGAAGTTTGAGATGAAGTTTGAGTTAAAAAATCTAAATATGTTATCTTCAAATGTGTGTGTGTGTGTGTGTGTGTGTGTGTGTGTGTGTGTGTGTGTGTGTGTGTGTCGCAGTCCTGCAGCGCGGAGTGTGAAGCGGAGCTGCAGAACTGCGGTCCGGTTCCGCGCCTGGCGGACTTCACCGAGGACGAGGCTGCGGAGGCGGAGGAGAGCCAGCAGGCTGACCTGGTCAAGCGCTACGGCGGCTTCATCAAACGGATCGACAAGAACAAGAACAAACTCTTCTCCTCCTCCTACTCCTCCCCGTGGCGCGAGAACTCGGTCCTGAAGGCCGCCGCGCTCCCCAGAAAGTACGAGGAGTTGTTGAAGCGGCTGGAGGCGAGAGAGGCGCAGCAGGACGCACCGGAGGACGCAGAGGACCGCGTCCTGCACTCTTACGTTAAACGGTACGGCGGCTTTTTACGCAAATTCGGCCCCAAGTCAAAGAGGAGTAGCTCCGCGGAGCAGGAGAGCCAGGAGCCCGAGGAGCTGCAGAAGCGCTACGGGGGCTTCATGCGGAGGGTCCGGCCCAAACTGAACAACCTGAAGTGGGACAAGCGGTACGGAGGCTACCTGCGCCGCCACTTCAAGATCTCCGTCCGCTCCGCGGAGGAGCCGTTTTACTCCTCCGATGAGTCGAGCTTATAAAGGCCCGCTGGGGAGGAGGAACTGGAAGGAACTGGGTTCCTGCGTCTGGCTGCTTGCCTGTAAAACTCATCTGTGTGATCTGCTCCATCGTCTGTCCACACCTGTAAACGCTAAATAAAACCACGTGTTCAAACCCGCACCCGTTTGTCCCACAGCTTCAGTCACAACCGGAAGCGGCTGGGTCCTCCTGGATGTTTGGAGACTTTACGCACGAAGTCCTGCGGGTTCACCTCAAAAGTAAACAGGAAACGCTTCAGTCATTAAACGCCGTTTTTATTTCGTGTTGTTTGATGTTTTTTATTTTATTTTGTATTAAATGAGATGAATATCAAAGAAAAAAAATCACCACAAATGTTTCAAATGAACTTTGTCTCAAATTTTTAACATTTATGCTGAAAAACGATCAGCGGTAAATAAATGTGAATTTTTATCAGTCCAGCAGAAAATCTGAGAAACAAACTTTTATTTATGCTTTCAGATCACAAATCACCTGATTAACACAATAAAATGGCTTTTTGCTACTAAAAAGATGATCTAACAATAATCACTTCAAAGTAAAGTTATAACGAATCTTTCAGAGAATAAAACGGTTTTTTATTTAAAGACAAGTGGATTATAGCGCCGCCTGGTGGAGAAAAAAAGCAGCACGAGAGAGCCCGGTTCTGGTTCTGATGGAGATAAAAGAACAAAACGTGTTCATTTATCATCTTCACCTGTTCTACAGGAACGCTTCACTGAAGCTTTTCCTCTGTTTCCTCGTCTAAAGGCATCCCGACGACTCATTTATTAATAATAACAGCTGACAAAAGGATGAAAACATAAATAAAAGAATTAAAACATGAAAATGTCTTCTTGTGATTGTTATTCCTCCGAGTTACCATCACATCCCTTTAACACGTTTAGACGGAGCTCCGACTGTTCTGTTCCACTAAAACCAGGAAAGATGATGAACGAATCGGAGCGTTTCATGAGAAATAATAACCTCCCGCCATGTTTGATTCTCATCTTTTACAGAAATAAAACTCAGCTGGAAAAACACCGACAGAAAAAATACGTGAAATTTTTCTGCTTCAGCTTCTAAAAATAATCCAAAAATGACTTTTCTTATAAATTTGTTTCAGAAACATGAATATTTATGACCAAATAAAGAGAAGTTCTGGAATGGCGGAGCGAATCCCGGTTTTTGTTTCTCTAACAGCTTGATGGAAAAATATAAACGGATTTTCAGGATGATTTGGTCACGCACCACGGCGTTCCACCGGACCAGATCCTGGTTTTCCAGCTGCTTTTCCCTGCTTTTTTCAGGGTTCTGACTCGTTATTCACACACTCGCTGCTCTGATCGGGCCAAAGGGCTGAAGAGAAACAGAAGCAAACTCAACTTTATGTGGTTCTGTCAGGAAGAGTTAAGGTAGAAATGATAAAAGAATGCATGATTAGGAATTTATTTAGCCAGGTGATGTAGCCCCGCCCCCTCAGGTAGACTTAGAACCATCTTCCAGAGCCTGAACGGACCGCAGGAAGCTGGACCTGCAGGAGTGAACTGGTGTTTTGAGCTCTTTGATCCTAACTGGAGGGTTTTTGTTTGCTTGCCAGTTGATGATGTCATCATCATACAGGTAAACGAGTCTCCTTCCACCTGCTGCGGGACTGATGATGTCCTCTCAGAGTCCAGAAGGTCCACAGTCCTGCTCCCGCTGGGTTTCATTACATCAGGAAGTGACGGCTCCAGCAGAAACATCAACGTTCCCCAGTGGAACCGTCAAAGCTTCTGCTGCTGCTCCGGTTTCAGCTGGAAACAGACTTCCTGTGTGCTTCCAGCAGCCAGATCTACGGTTTTCCCGACCCAAATGACTGTTTGACCCCGTCTGAGTAACCTTTGTGGTTCCTCACTTATCCAGAGGCTCCCCACTGGTCTGACCTAGTCTCTTAACCTATAGCGCCCCCGCTGTAGTTGGCCGAGGCTGGTACTGCAGCGTGGACATCAACACAGTGACAGAAATCTGGGCTGAAGACGCTCGTCCACAGAGGACATTGATCGGGACGGTGTGTACGCTTACAGAATCTGTGAACACAAACGCTTCTAGCCTCACTCTTTTGTCTGAGTCAGGTAGGAGGTTGCCGTGGTGACCCTGATGAGCCACTGCTTGCAGCTTTAACATTTCTTTGTATATTGGTTCTTGGTAAACTTCTCAAACTTTTCACGGATCAGCTGCAGCGCCGATTCTTACGGAGCTGGTTTTGGAGTTTTGTGCAGCAGCTGCACTAATGTCCTCCAGCGGGACACTCGGGGACACTCCTGTCCTCTAAACCACAAAAGCATCAAGGTTTATAAACACTGACGCTCTGCAGACCCTTTTAAAACTGAGCATTTATTCTCCAGAGGGTTCGGGATAAACAGACACAGAACTGGAGGGAATGTCTCCGCTGCCGTGGAAGCGCGAGCACCAGGAAAAAGTCAGACTGGTCGGAACTTTGAAAGAATTCCACGTCAGGAGCAAAAACGACCGGAACCAAACAGCTGTCCTTCATCTCAGTGCTGCTCCTCCTCCTCCTCCGCCTGCCCTGGCTGACCTTCATCATCTCCGTCCGTCTGCCCTCCCTCCTGAGAGTCATCAGCGACGGTTGCCGTGGCATCCACCATGGCGACGGTCCCGACCTGCTGCTGCACGTCCGAGTTCTGAGCGGTCGCCAGCGGCAGCGTCACCAGCTGGAACTGCGGTCCGACCACCTTAACGAAGCTGCCGGGCCCGGCCGCGCCCTCCTGACCCACCGCCGCAGACAGAACCGTCACGTTGGCGCCGTCGGTCGCCAGCTCGGACAGCGGCGAGGTCAGGAGGGTGTAGCCACCCAGGTTGGCCCCCGCCTGCCCCCCCGCCACCGTCAGAACCTTTCCCAGCGGCAGACCGCTCAGCTGGTTGAGGGGAAGCGTGATCTGGGCGGGGGCGGCGCTGACGGCGGCCGGGCCGGAGACGGCGCGGGTCAGCCGCGGTCGTTTGGGAGTCGGGGGGGAGGGCACCGGGGTCAGGGTCATCAGGACGTTGTTCAGGTGCTGAGACTTACTCTTCAGCTCTTTGGCCCGCTTCCTGTGCTCGTCACACTGCTGCTCCAGAGCTGCAGACGGAACCAGAGCTGTCAATCAAAGTCCACACACATCAGCCAGAACATTACGACCACCCGGGACTCGGACCGGAGTTTTAGCCCAGCCGAGGAGAAAGCCCGGCCCAGACAGAACCGGGTTAAGTTCGTGCTGCATCCAAAAGGGTCCGAAGGTCTAAGCAGGCCCGCTTGACACGGATCAGAACCAGAAGTCGTTTTCAGGCTACAACCCGACACTTTGATGGTTCTGCTCGTTTCTGTTCGGATGATTTTCATTTAATCGGGTCGACAGAACCAAACGTCCATCTCTGTTCTAACAAGAGCTTAAACAGAAACCGGGCCTCAAATGAACCAGAACCATCCAGCTAAAGACGTGAAAACAGGCGGCCCGGTTCTGGTTTGTCTAAGTTTGGGCCGTGACTCGTGACTTCAGCATGAAGATAAACAAAATCTATTAGCAAACCAGACCGGACCGGGCCGGGCCTCAGAACCACTGGTGGTTGAAGTGGATCTGCTGGTCATAATGTTTTGGCTGAAGCAGGAGGAGGTCCGACGGGGACGGTGGTACTGACCGGCGAGGCTGCGGGTGTACTGCTCTCGGTACCGGTCCATCTGGCTCTTGTGACTGGCCAGAACCTTCTTCACCAGGTCCAACATCCCAAAGTTCTGGACGACGTTGTTCAGCAGCACGGCGTCTGAAAAGCACAAAGCGGGTCAGAACCAGGCCCGGAGGACGGGCAACCCCCATGACCCACAGCGTGGTTCTGACCTTTGACCTGCAGCGGCGGGTCACACACTCTCTCCTGCAGCCCCTTCAGAACCTCCTGCAGCTCCTTCTGGAAGTCCTCCACCACCTCCTCCAGAAGCCCCGCCTCCTTCACCGCACGCCAGAACGCCACCGAGTCCTCTGGAGTCACAACACAAAACGGGTTAACCACAAGAACTGGGTCGGGTCGACGAGACCTGACCGTGCTCATCATCACCTCCGATGGCCGTGACCCACTCTGAAGGTTCCTCCGGAACATCGGGGAACGGCACCGATGCTCCGTTCACTAGAACAGACAGGAAACAAGTTCACGACCCAAATGGACCTGCCAGAGTCCGGTTCTGTTCTGCTCTTGGTATTAGGAGCCGACTCCAGAACCTGAACAGACACCGGCAGCTGCAGAACTCACAGTCAGCCGACGAGGTGGACACAGAAAGCAGGTCGGTGGTCGGATCAGAACCGATGGCCACTTTGGTTCCGACCAGGTCGATCTTGGTGCTGCGGCAGGTGTTGGAGCAGACCTTGGTGTGCTGGTAGAAGTCCAGCGGGCCCGAGTCCATGATCTTCCTGTGGAAGGCGACAGAAACCCTGGTGAGTGCTGCCACCTGCTGGTGAAGAGGTGAGCTGCTGACCCAACAGAACCACAAACGGGTTCTGGAGGGAAAACTAGGAACCTCTGGGTCACGTTTGTGGGCCCGTGTGGTTCTTCTGGCTCAGCTGTGATATTTACATCAACCAGGAACAAAAGGTACAGGTTTTAATCCCAAACGGAGCAGAATTCCTGTCTCCTGGAGTTCTGACCTGAGCATGGTGCCGTTAAGGCGGATGGCTCTCTTCCAGTCTTTTAAGGTGGATTTTCCTGCTAAACACACAAACTCTTTGGGGCTGATGAGCTGGTCGTTGAACTAAAGAGAAAACACAAGTTTCCATGAGATCCCACACACACACACACATGCACGCACGCACACACACACACACATGCACGCATGCACACACACACTCACGCGCACACGCACGCACGCACGCACATACACACATGCACGCATGCACACACAGACACGCATGCATGCACGCATGCACGCACGCACACACACACACACACACATGCACGCACGCACACACACACACACACATGCACACATGCACACACACTCACGCGCACACGCACGCACGCACGCACACACGCGCACGCGCACACACACATGCACGCATGCACACACACGCACGCACACACGCACGCACACACACGCATGCACGCATACACACACACACGCACGCACACACATGCACGCACACACGCACGCATGCACGCACACACACACACACGCACGCACGCACACACACACACACACATGCACGCACACACACACGCATGCAAGCACACACATGCATGCACGCGCACACACACGCACGCACGCGCGCACACACGCACGCACACACACGCATGCACGCACACACACGCACGCACACACACACATGCACACACGCACGGGCGCACGCACGCACATGCACGTACGCGCACACGCCACACACACACGCACCTACATGCGCATGCATGCACGCGCGCACACACACACTCTCTCTCTAATGCTCACCTGGACACATTTGACATTGATCCCTGGACAGACGAACTTTTTCCACACCAGCGTGGCCTTGGCGTCTCCACAGGTGATGGGGTAGCAGACGTCGGCGTCCACCTCCTCCTCCAGTTTCACTAAACAAACGTAAAACTCGCTGTGAGTCAAAAGAATCGCAACAGGAAGAAAAACACAAATCAAACCGACTTCATGAAACTAAAGGTGAGTGGATTCCGTCTCAGACATAATAATCAGTAACTGTAACTGATGGAGTAAATGTAACTGTAACTGATGAAATTACCGAGAACCGGCTCGTTCTTCAGCAGAGACTCAGCTGTGCTGGACTCCGGTTCTGTTTTCACCTCCGTCACCGTCAGGACGTCCTCTCTGAAGAGAAACGCCATCGTCATCATCACTGGTTTTATTTGTAAAGCACTTTTAATGATCAGGGAGATCCCGGCACAGAAAACCAACACTTCCAGTGAAAGATATAACAGTAACTGTATAAAAGCAAATATTCAAGCAGCAATTATTTCTGTCTGATTAGGAGGAATCCCCGCAGAGATGCACCAAAACATACCAGAACCTGCCAAAACTCAGCATTATCCATTTCACTGGAATTCAGTGTGCGGGTGTGCGTGTGAGTGCGTGTGTGTGTGTGCGTGTGCGTGCGTGTGTGCATTACCCAGCCTGAGGCGTTAGCTGTGCAGTCACCAGTACGGTTTTCTCCTCCTCCACCACACAGGGGAGGCCGTCGCCCACGGGTTCAGGGATGGTGACGATAACGACTTCACTCATCTCCTGCATGCCGACATCCGACGAAGCCATGGGAGGAGCTTTAAATCCAACAGAGACAGAAAATGTGACTCAACCGATGGAGAAAAAGGAGAAAATGCTTTTTATCCAAACGTTTCATCTTATTTACTCTTATATCATATTTCCTCTGCCCCTCAAATGAATAATTATTAAACAAAGTGTTAATCTGGTCGGTGGAACAAAAAGAGAATTACTGTATAAAAGTAAAGGTTATGGAGGGTGTAGGACTGAGATTGACATTAATTATACGTTTTTATTACAGTTTCTGCTGCAGCCTGAGGAAATATTCCTGAATATTTATGATTTTTGCTGATTTCACAGGTGAGTGTTCCTGTTTAAGACAAATCAACTCCGTAAAACATGAATTCCTGCACCAAGCAAGGAGCCCATTCCGTTTGTCTGAGTATGGAAAACAAGATGCCATATAATCATGTCTCAGACAGCTGAGAAAATTCTGTCTGAACTCCAGAATAGAACCAAACTTGTTTTTATAATATCGCTCTTTCTTGCGATATTTTGTGTAATTCGTAATAAACGATTCTTGTAAAAAGAAAAGCTGGAGTTATTTAAAAACATTTCTGGTGTTATACAAGCACAACAGTATGAATTATTATGGGGTGGGGTTAGCTGAAAAACCTGTCTTGACTAATTTTTCTCGTGTTCTCCAGGAGAACAAATCCCATAAAAGACATTTTTACATTTATTTTAATCGCAGTTCGGAGACTAAATAACACTTAGCGGAACGCGATGACGCAACGAATAAATCCTACCGTTAGATCATATCAGGCGTTGGGGGTGAAACCGGAGTTTATTCCAGCGCTGATGGAGGCGCAGACAAGCCGGGGCCGTTAGACCCATTTAACCGACAGCTGTCCGACTTTACATGAAAATAAAACATTTATTTTGAAGCTTGAACGCGGAGAGTCGAACATTTAAACCCAAGTAGTACTCAACAGAATGGATGTAGTAAAAAATTAGCTGTCTGTTCTGTAAACATTCACCTCTTCCGGTTCTTCTTCTTCTTCTTCTAATTGCAGTAGATTTGGTTGTATATGTGAAGGTCTGATGGTGTGTTCAGGAACTACTGGAAATTTGTAACGTCTGGGTTAAAATAATAACAGTGACAATAATAATGATGTTAATTTCACCTTATAAATCCGTTCACTTTTTCACGATGTTCATTTATTTGAATATCATCTCTCCCACATCTGTTTTTGAGCCTTTTAGATCAATGCGCTTGCATAAAAAAGGTAATTTGAACAAAACTAGTTTTTGATTTATTTAATCGCGGCAATGAACTCCGCAAAAATACAAATATTGTAACTAGGATCAACGTGTCTTAGTGGATTTTCTAGTTTCTTATATTAATCACCGTTTGTATAGTTATTTCTTTATCATCTATCATGCGTCTAAATTAACTACTGATCAATTCAAAAAATGTATAAAGATAAAATGATAAAATCATATGATTTGGTGAGGATGGAGGATTAATGTTTTAGTAGTGATATTATTTGTGGAAGTAAGAGAGCGGTTTATTTTTTGTGTATAAGGCCATTTTGTACTTTTTATTTATCTTGTCTTAGTTAAAGGGGGTAGGTCATATAAGATTTTTTTCTTCTTCCTCCCCCTATTTCATTCGAATGCTTATATTCTGATTTGAAGTTTGTATATTTAAACTTTGAGTGAAATAAAATTTATTGAATTAAATTAGGAACCAACCTCACACGGAATGTTTCAAGTCGGTCGATTAATTTCGCGCACAAGTCCGTTGTTGTTGACACTCCGGGATTGAAAATGGCTGCCACCAACGGTGTCTGGTCTGAGAAAATACTCCACCTTCTCCGCCGAATGAACAACTTTTACTCGACAGGTAGCAGAAGGCGGGTGGAGCGAGCAGTTTGGCGGGATGTGGAGAGTTTTAACTGAGATGATTCCGCAGGTTCGAGTCGGACTCGCTGCTTGAGGTTTGAGATAGACGGAGCTCAGGTGGGTTGGGTTCCTCCTCATGTAGCCTCTCTGCTGAGGCGTCACCCGCAGGTGTTCAGCCCGCCGCAGGGGGGCGCTGTTGGACTCTGTCCCGGTCTGGACTCGTACGAGAGCAGGTCGGAAGCTGTGGACGCTGTCCTCCGGAGTCTGAGACAGGAGGACTCCATTACCTGCCTGAAAGGATGGAGGGACGAGGTGAGCAGCTCAGCCAGATTTGTTCTAATGCAGATTTCTATTTACTTGTTTGGTTTTCACTCGTCTTAATGGGCAAATATTAGGATTAACTTGTATTTTTTCTCTCAGAAGGGTAAATAAAATTAACTAAAGAGAGGAAAGTGAGTGATTTGTGGGATTAGATGAATGAGACAGACATTTGCTTGATTTTCAGGTATTAGTATAAAACCCACAGATACATTTGATTCTAAATAACATATTTTACACCCAAACCTTTTTAAATGTGAGGCAGGTCCTCTCAGCAGTTACCGGCTGGTATTTGGTAATAATATGTAAACGAAAGAAGCAGAGCATTTGTTCTTTTGTAGGTAAGGTGAGTAAATCTGTGGATCTGGGATGTAAAGCGGGTCTCGTGTGTTTCAGAAGTACAGCGTGATGCCCGGATGTTCTGACCCACCGCTGATGTGGATGGAGAGAGCAGCCACTAGTACGGTCTGACATCTGGGGCGGAGCCTCGTGTCTGCTCGGGTTCCTGTTGTGAGCTGACTGCTGCTTGTCTGCAGGTCTGTTTGGAGTTAAAAGGTACGGAGTCCACATCAATGGATACACGGTCGGGGAGAGTGGGGAGGTTAGCATGTGGCTAGCACGGCGCTCCAGGACCAAGCAGACATACCCGGGTCTTCTGGACAACGTGGTGAGTGAAGACTGGTACTTCTGGAGGAAACAGGTCCAGACCAGGGTTGGCCCGCAGCACCAGAATCGGTGCACAGGGATCATAACCTTTGACCTTTTTGCCATGTTTGCACTTTTTCTTTTATATTAAACTTTTTATCTGGAGGTTGAGAACAAAGCGTTTGAAGTTGAGATGATTCACTGTGATGTTCCTTTCGTCAGGCGGCTGGCGGCCTGGCGGCTGGAGTCGGTATCAGACACACTCTGATCAAAGAGTGCCAGGAGGAGGCGTGCATCCCATCAGCCATCGCTGCAACAGCTCGTCCCGTTTCAACAGTCAGGTGAGTTCAACGCGACGGCTCACCTGAAACGGAAGGAGCTGAGGATAAAATACTGAATCCGAGCAAACAAACTGATCCAGGACTAATCTGTTGGGCAGCAGTCACAAAAACAAACCAGATTCTGCACCTGGAGGCCTATTTACGACCCCAGAGGTTTCTGGGGTTATCGGGAGGTTTTCAGGTAAAAGTGAGGATCCTGACCGTAACCGAAACCAGATGATGCTGTTCTGGGTTTGCTTTAGAACGGGGCAGGAGTGTTGATCTCAAAAAAGCAAAAACAAGAAACCTGTGAGTAGTGATGGAATGATGACGCCTCAAGGAGTGTGTTGACACGGTGTTGGTCATTCAATAGCGACACCTGCAGTATTTCTAAAGTCACTGCAGGTAAATAAGGTGGAAAAGCTTACATGCTGCAAACCCACAGCAGGTGTGCAAGATTTAATTTCCTGTAATCAAAATATTACATCATTATGGAATTTAATTTACTCCATTTGTTTATGAAAGGAGTGTAACATTTGCTTATAACCTTTGTGTAAATGCTAAAATGAGCTGGCACGTTAAATCTTCTGAATGTGTCTAATAAAAATCAGAAGTAAAAGTTTTAACTTCTGTAAATGTGTTAACCTCTGAGTTAGATCGTACAAAATAAAAGACTAAATATGGATTCATTTATGCATTTTTATTGAGGAACAAACGTTTCTGCAGTGTGTTTGCTCCAAGGCCATTTCTCCTCTTAGACACCAGTTCCCCTGCCTTAGAAAACACTCTTTCACAGGGTACAGATGAAGATGGTGTGCATAACACACACACACACACACACACACACACACACACACACACACACACACACACACACCATGAAAGTAGTTGATTAATTAAAGCAAACATTTGTTAAACACGCCTTCCTGCTTGGTAGAACACATGAGGGTGCAATAAGCTTCAGGAGCTCCCTGAATCCCTCGTTTTCAACACTGGCGAGTGGCTGATGATCACGTTAACCACGGCCTCTTCCACTGCTTGCTTGTTAGGAACTGCAAGCCAAAGGGAAATACTTTTTTAAAAGCTTTAAAAAGCTTATTAAAAGGATTTTACAAGCAATACCACAGAGTCACACAAAGCCTTTTGTGTGTAATTGACTATTTTTGACAATTCAGATTGTTTTTGCGATAATTTCAACACACCTGGGGTATGTGGAGCAGAGCCGACGCTTCACCTCCAATAAAATAATTTATCTGAAAGCAATTTAAGCCTCTTACCAGAGAAAGACTACAAACACATTTAAAATACAGAAATAACAGGAAACGTTGCCAAATGGAGAAAACAATTTACCTTTTTTGGCGTCAAAAGATCAAAATTATTCCAGACTGGGGAAAACTTCTTGGAACGATCCATGAAGTCAGCGGAGAAAAGTGAGGGTAAGGAAAAATCCAACAGCAAAACTCTATCCAACAAATAGTTTGTTTCCTTATAAACACAATTTGGCGCGGCGCATCCAAACGACACACTTCCTGTGTCGGTCACGTGATATTTTCTTACAGCGATACACGCACCGATACGGCTTTCACTCTTGTGCAGTCGACACTGGCGCGTCCGTCCCACCACTACCTGTGAGAGGATGAATATAACAAGACTCCATCCCTCCCTCCCTCTTCCACTTACCTGGGGTCGGGTCACGGGGTCACCAGCCTAAGCCGGGGGGCTCAGACTTCCCTCTCCCCAGCTCTTCCAGGGGAATCCTGAGGTGTTTCCTGGCCAGCCGAGAGACGTAGTCCCTGCAGTGTGTCCTGGGTCCAGGAGGCATCCTGACCAGATGCCCGAGCCACCTCAACTGGCTCCTCTCGATGTGGAGGAGCAGCGGGTCTACTCCGAGCCCCTCCCGAATGACCGAGCTTCTCACCCTATCTCTAAGGGAGAGCCCAGCCACTCTTCAGAGAAAACTCATTCCGGCCGCTTGTATCCGTGATCTCGTTCTTTCGGTCACTACCCAAAGCTCATGACCATAGGTGAGGGTAGGAACGTAGATCCACCAGTAAATCGAGAGCTTTACCTTCTGACTCAGCTCTCTCTTCACCACGACAGACCGGTACAACACCCACATCACTGCAGATGCAGCACCGATCCACCTATCGATCTCACGCTCCAGCGTTCCCTCACTTAAGAAAAAGACCCCGAGATACTTAAACTCCTGCACTTGGGGCAGGACCTCATCCCTGACCCGGAGAAGGTATTCTACCCTTTTCCGAATCAAGACCATGGTCTCAGATTTAGAGGAGCTGATTCTCATCCCAGCTGCTTCACACTCGGCTGCGAACCGTTCCAGTGAAAGCTGAAGATCACGTTCTGATGAAGCCAACAGGACCACATCATCTGCAAAAAGCAGAGACCTGATCCTCAGACCACCAAAACGGATGCCCTCCACACCTTGGCTGCTCCTAGAAATCCTGTCCATGAAGGTTATGAACAGAATTGGTGACAAAGGGCAGCCTTGGCGGAGTCCAACTCTCACTGGGAACGAGCCCGACTAACTGCCGGCAATGCGGACCAAGCTCTGACACGGGTCATACAGGGACCTAACAGCCCGTATCAGAGGGCCTGGTACCCCATACTCCCGGAGTACCCCCCACAGGGCCCCCTGGGGGACGCGGTCAAACGCCTTCTCCAAATTCACAAAACACATGTAGACTGGTTGGGCAAACTCCCACGCACCCTCCAGGACCCCCCTAAGGGTACAGAGCTGGTCCAGTGTTCCACGGCCAGAACCAAAACCTCGTTGCTCCTCCTGAATCTGAGGTTCAACAATCCGATGGAAAAAAAACTAAAAAAAACCTTGGAAGTGCGTTGTCTCTCTCGTTTAGTTTTCATTTCACCTGCGTATATTCTGCAGCTACACCTATGAAGACGAGGAGGGGGTGTTTCCAGAGAGCCAGTTTGTCTTTGATCTTCAACTTCCTGCGGACTTCAGACCCCGCGTCGGGGACGGAGAGGTGCTGGAGTTCCACCTGCTGCCCATAGAGAAGGTGGGTTTTCTACTGGTCCTGGATCCGTGGAGCTTTTATCAGACTGGTACCTTAGGTCGGTCTCCTGTTCAGGTGAAGGAGCTGCTGGCCAGCGATGACTTCAAACCCAACTCTGCCATGGTGGTCCTAGACTTCCTCATCAGACACGCCTTCATCGAGCCAGACTCCAGTTTGTGGCACAAATCCATCCGTCCAGTTGGTGATTAGCAAAAGGAAACTTTTTATTTCTTTTCCAGAAGCGTTCTATCAGGAGTTGGTGTCGGGGCTCCACCAGACCTTATGAACAGCAGGAGCTTCACGTGATGCTGCTGGAGGAGGTGGACCTGGAAACCCGGGAGACTCCAGGCCCGGAGTTGTGGCTCACACGGTGACCAGTTTTTAACCCAGTTCCACTCGTCGCTCTCTCTCTGTAGCTCTATTCAACCGACGAGGTCAGCTTGGAGAACGGGAGGTTCTACTGGGTTCTTGTTTACATCTTCTGTCTTCATTTATTATTTTATTTGTGTTTTTATGCCAAACAACCAGATTCTAATGAGACTTTCAGAACGGTATTTTCTCTGCTACTGACTTTTGGAATCGGTGAGGTTCAAGATGGCTGCCATAGACACACACACACACACACACACACACACACACACACACAGTCCCTTCTCTTTGGATCACATTAAAAATGTTTGTTTCTGCTGTTTAGTTATTTTAGATTTCACTGTTATCTGTTCTATTTTGAATCAAAACTTTATTGAACTAAGTAGTAGGTATACAAACAAACTGTGGCAGCACTACAGAAATGTTACATTCAAGTTATTGTAGTGAAAATAGTGAAATAATCTTTAAAGCTTTTTATTTAGTGATCCAATTTTATGTAAGATGGTGTTTAAAATTAGGTTTTCGGTTACTATGCTTGCATTTGTGGAGATGGGGTTCAGAATAAATAACACATTAAATGCTCTTTGATGTTTGTCTGCCCTCTGGTGGAGAATGCCGGTACTACGTCCGACAAGCGCTCATTTTCACTTTTATCTAATTACATAAAACATTAATGTGTATTTATTGTGGTAACTACTCAGTAATTTAGTTAACATTTTTGATTACTTTGAGTTTTTATTAAAATAAAATGTTTCCCATTTTGGATTTTCTTGGGAGTCGTTGGGATGAGACGAGATGTGAGGGACTGTTGGTGAGCAGCTGAATAAATCTAATAATTATCTTTATAACAGGAGCCTCTTGTCAGTTTGTTTCATCATTAAAGCTAAATCTTCATCTTCGTTGGTGGGTTTTTTTCATTTCTTTCCTGAAGCTTAAAGGTTTAATAATCTAATTAAAAGCTTCATTTAAGGGTTAAGCTTCATAACTAGATATTAATGATATGTTTTATTTTATTGTAGTCTCGGTCAGGAGCCAAACCACTGGTAACGCTTTAGTTTAGGGAACACAAATTAACCATGAATTAGCTGCCAATTAATATGCATATTAGAGGACTGCTATGTCTGAACTAGTCATTATTAAGCACTTATTAACAGCTTATTACTAATACCGTAATTCTCACATTAACAGGCCATAAATTAAGTTTCATCTAAATAAGCCATTCATAATGGTTTGTTAAGTGAAAGTTAACGGTTGCTTGCTGATTAGCACACATGCTAATTAGCTCAAATCAATATGTGGCTTTTAAAGAAGTAATTCAAGGGGAACACATTCTTGCCTTTAAGTGGTTCATTAATACTAAACTACTCGTAATTAGGGATGAACTAATGGGACTTTAGAATGGGGAACAGATTCTTGCTTACAAGTGGCTGATTGTTGTTTAGGCTCTATTAACATGTGGAGTTTGGTGTTTATTTACATAACACCGCAACATAATATTTTTGGTTATTAACTATTCCCGTTGAATTACTTCTTTATAAGCCACATACTGATTAGTATGTGTGTTAATCAGCAACAAACCGTTAACTCTCAGTTAACCATTATAAACGGCTTACGGGCGACGGTGGCACAGGAGTTAAGCGCTCGCCCCATAATCAGAAGGTTGCAGGTACGAGCCCCGCTCAGTCTGTCGCTGTGTCCTTGGGCAAGACACTTAACCCACGTTGGCTGCTGGTGGTGGTCGGAGGGACCGGTGGCGCCAGTGCTCGGCAGCCTCGCCTCTGTCAGTGCGCCCCAGGGCAGCTGTGGCTACATCGTAGCTCATCCCCACCAGTGTGTGAATGGGTGAATGAGTGATTGTGTTGTAAAGCGCCTTGGGGGGTTGCAGCTATATCAAATACAGGCCATTTACCATATTGTGAAAAAACTCAATTTATGGCCTGTTAATGTTAGAATGACGGCATTAGTAATAAGTGCTTAATAATAACTTAATAATGACTAAGTCAGACTTAGCAGTCCACTAATAAGCATATTATATGGCAGCTAATTAATGGTTAATTTGTGTTCCCTAAACTAACGTGTTACCAAACCGCTCGGATCCGCCTGTTCTGGGGAACTTTGGGGTCATTTAGACTTTCAGACTGAACAGTGACACGAAGACTCGACGTTTTATTTGAATTTATTTTCTTTAGAATACATGAAAAACTGCAGAAATCTCAAGAAAAGTTTGTATATAAAAGAGCATTTCTCTTACAAATCCTTTAGGAGCCGCTTGCATCTCACACTTCGCCGCCACTGACCTAATTTTTTATTTATTTTTTTAATATTTGTGCAAATAAAACAAGAGAAGCCAGCAGAATAGCGCATCAGGTAACAGGAAGAGAGGAGGGGCTAACCTAGCAGACAGGATTGAGGGTTTAAATCAGACGTTGATTTTATATAAGAGCAGAATGAAAACAGCTGCTTCCACTAATTCAGTCTCACGTTCCTTCAGACACGAGGAACCCAAACCGGTTCTACGTTTAAACACTTCCTGTTTGCCTTTCGTTACAGAAACAGAACAATCAGACACAATCGTGACGCTTTACTGTAGAAACAAACATTTAACTGAATTTGTGAAAAAAGCAGAAAACACGGAGGCGTCTTTTAAAGACCCGCCTGCCTCAGGCAGAACCCACTTCTGGTTCTGGAGGTAAAGTAAGGCCCGTTTACCGTCTGATTCATGTAAAATACTCGTTTCATTATTAAAATCCACGCGTTTATGGTTGAAAAGAGCTCAGCTGATCGCTGTTGGTTCCCTTTTATACGTCTCCAGTAAGAACAGCTCATCTTTGCCTTTTCATGGAAACGCGTCACATCGGGACTCGAGGAAATCCCGTCACAGGCGAGGTGTTTAGGGGCGGTCCGTAAATCTGAGCTGCAGGGGATAACCCTGATGAGTGAGAAAGGCTCCAGTGGTAGAACCGCTCCTGATCCAGCCCTCTTCTCATGATCTTCAGGTTCTGGATCAGGACTTATATTTTTGTTCTAGGCCGTCCGGCTCCTGGCAAGAACAGGAACGAGGAACTTTAGCACATGGAAACTTAACATCCTGTATTTTTAGGATGTTTTCTAAACCAGCTTATTTGATTTGTTCTGACGGGCTTCATGATCTGATTTACAGGGAATCGGGTTTGTTTGGAGAACCGGGTCAGACCCGATCAGTGGGAAAAGCTGTGATGGTTTCAACCATAACGTTGTTTTTCTGTTACTTTTTTAAATCTTAGAACGTTTATCCTGAACTCGGAATCTTCCCTTTTCCTTTAGCCTGCTCGTCCGTCACGCGGACTGGAAATCTGCCCGCTGTGGCGGCAGAGCAGGAGGAATGTTTGGCGCCCCCACCCCGCCATCAGGACCTCTATAGGAGGGTGCAGCCGGGCTTCTTGTTTCGTTTCTTGGACTGCAGCGCCGCTCTGGTGGCCATCTCGAACACCTCCCTCACGCCGTCGTTTGCCTTGGCCGAGCACTCCAGGTATCCGAAGGCGTTGATCCGGTTAGCCATGTCCCTGGCCTCCTCGGACTTCACCGGTTCCTGTCGGGGTCAAACGGGACATTAAATTCCTGACGAAGGGACTTAATGTTTAGGTTTGAAATTTCAGGGGCGAACTTTCCCCAGGAAATGTACTAAATCACAAAATAGACAGTTTTATGTTTAATTAAAGAAATGATCCGTTATCGGATTTTTTTTTTTCAATCTTGGAAATGTTGCGATCTTTTTCTACCGCTGGTTCTCGTCCGCCTTCGTGCAGAACGAAGCATCGAGACTCGTTTAAAAATCCAGAGTCTTTCTGCTCATCCCGAAGCTAAAATCTCACTAATGGGTTCTAAGACGTTCTGACGGGCTTCACCGACGTGAGCTCGTTTCTCCATTTAAAAAATGAATCTAAATTAGAAATTCCATAAGGATCCGGTCCCAGTGTGGCAGGAAGCGTCTGGAATCCAGAGCATGTAACCCGAGCGTGTCCAAACACGCTCCCCAGCAGCCAGGCGTCCCTCACCTGTTTCATCTTGGCTAACTCCCTGCGAGTGTGTTCGTCGTTCCGCAGATCCTTCTTGTTCCCCACAAGGATGATGGGCACGTTGGGACAGAAGTGCTTCACTTCTGGAGTCCATTTTTCTGGAATATTCTCTGTATCAGATGGGAGGAGGGTGTTAGGAACACGGCGCTGAGAGGAAAAGCATCTGGAAAGCTAAAGCGGAGGTAATCCCACCTAAGCTGTCAGGGCTGTCGATAGAGAAACACATGAGGATGACGTCGGTGTCGGGATAGGAGAGGGGCCTCAGCCGGTCGTAGTCCTCCTGACCTGCAGTGTCCCACAGAGCCAGCTCCACCTGAAACAGCACACGGTGCTCCAGATTTAATCCCGGTCCCAAACCCGGAGACTCAAACAAACACAGAGACGTTTCGACCGCTCACCTGTTTACCATCCACCTCAATATCCGCCACATAGTTCTCAAAGACGGTGGGAACGTAGACCTCTGGGAACTGGTCTTTGCTGAACAATATGAGGAGACACGTCTTCCCACAAGCTCCATCACCGACGATCACCAGTTTCTTCCTGATCGCAGCCATCTGAACAAGCAGAGCTCATTAAAATCACACGCTTTTACACCCAGATCTAAGATTTTGCTCTGCAGGTCAGTCTAGCTTCACTTCACGGGAGCCTCAGCAGGTCTGCTATTGGCTCGGCTAAGCTTAGGCTCAGCCAATCACAGCGCTTTGTACAGACACGTTGAGCAGGCTTAGCACCAATACGACAGGTGTTTTTTTTTTTCCTTTTACGAGGACAGCAGAGCTGCAACTAAACAAAACAACAAAGATGGCGTCAGCTCAGGAACGCCGCTCGTTTGAAACGACTTTGGACGGTTTCGGCTTTTCTTTGAGACGAGCAGACAGAAGCACTTCTCCCTTTTCTTCTTCAACGCTCTATGGCGGACTGCCCTGTTGGCTGACTTCTGTAGCGACGGATTAGAGGTCAACCGATACGGTTTTTTCTATCGCCGATAGGTAAACGCCACGGTCAGCCGATGGCTAATTTGTGCTGCCAATATTTGGGTTTCACGGTCGGCATCCAGACGTTTTCCACTTCATTTTCATGCTAAAACGTCACTAATAGCATCAGCTGATTCACGAAACTTCTGAGACCGAAGTCGTTTCTGAACTCCGACCTTAACCTGCCGTTAAATCTTAATTTTGTGCACCGCTCGTTGTTAAAATCAGACATCTAACTAAAGACAAACTGACCAAGTATTAAATATTCACAACTGATCATTATAAGATTTTTTAGAGCATTTAATAAGTGATAAAAATATACATTTATATAAAAATCTGCAGCAGCACCAGGGTGCCGGGATGTGCTTGACTTTAAGTCAGATTTACTAGGGAGGTATTTATCGATTGATGCCAATTAGGGCTGCACGATATTAGGAAAACCTGCGATATTAGATGAGTGATTAATATTGCGATGACGATATATTTACGATATATTATGCAGCCCTAATGCCAATATATAAAAAATGGTAAATATTGGCCAGAAAACCTTTATTTTAGACAGGTGAGATCGACAGGTGGATTGGTGCCGCGTCTGCAGTGATGCGGCCGTTGTACCGGTCTGTCGTGGTGAAGAGAGAGCTGAGTCACTTTACCGATCAATCTACGTTCCAACCCTCACCTATGGTCACGAGCTTTGGGTAGCGACTGTACGAACGAGATCGCGGATACAAGCGGCTGAAATGAGTTTTCTCCGAAGAGTGGCTGGGCTCTCCCTTAGAGACAGGGTGAGAAGCTCGGACATCTGGGAGGGGCTCGGAGTAGACCCGCTGCTCCTCCACATTGAGAGGAGCCAGTTGAGGTGGCTCAGGTATCTGGTTAGGATTCCTGGACGCCTACCTGGTAAGATTTCCCGGGCACGTCCAACCAGGAAAATGCCTACAGGAAGACCCAAGACACACTAAAGGGACTGTGTCTCACGGCTGGCCAGGGAACGCCTTGGGATTCCCCCGGAGGAGCTGGCTCAAGTGGCTGGGGAGAGGGAAGTCCGGGCCTCTCTGCTTAGGCTGCTGCCCCCGCGACCCGACCTCGGATTAGCGGGAGAAAATGGATGGATTTTAATTTTTTTATGGCAACTTTACATACCATACACATATTATACGTCACACTATTCAGCTACTTCACTCAAAATGTCAAAATATGACAGAGCCAAAGTATTTTGGACAAATATCTTTGATCTTTAAGTCTGAGATATATTTGTTTGTTTAGCACAGCTGGCCTAGCATAAAGTGAAGTGGTTGTCCTGTTTTGAGCAGATACGTATGCTAGATGGGACATGTAAGGTTAGCTACCTCAAATTATTTAGTTGGTTTTGTTATGAGGGGGTCCTGAATATACTGGTATCACAAATTAAGAGTTGGACCAGATCAGTACATTGGTAAAAAAAAAAGCCGATAGGGAGCATCGCTGTAGAGAAACATGACTTTACCACTACGATGAAAACATTTCTCGTCTTTTATTGGTCATCTATGATCCATTGTGACATTTTTCTTCCCGTAAAAGTTGAGGGAAAAATAAACTATGCTGAAACTAAACATAATGCTGTCATTTATGATTTAAAAGTTCTCAAAAGGCCTCGATCCTTATTTACTTAATACCAGATGTGACTTTTTCTAACAACAGCTTTCTATGTGTAGGAACGTTTTTGTTTCAATTCCAATCGATCATTTAATGACGACTACACAAATACCGTATTTTCCGGACAATAAGTCGCACTTTTTTTTCACAGTCTGGCCGTCCTGCGACTTATACTCCGGAGCGACTTATATACCAAATTATGTAGGCTACACCGCGCTGCTGCGGGCCGGCTCCGGACCAGGAATGAGCTCCCCTGCCCTGCTGGGAATAAAAACCACAAAGCCATCACCTGCTGGAGCCTGTTACGCACTGGATCCGGCCCAGGTTTCCGCTCCTCTGCCCCGCCCATCACCTGCTGCAGCCTGTGGCGCGCTGCTGCGGGCCGGCTCCAACCCAGGAATGAGCTCCCCTGTCCCGCTGGGAGGGTTTCAAACACCGCCATCCTCTGCTGGAGACCGTGGCGTGCTGCTGCACCCGCATTGTTTATTATTATTGTTACCGGTACTTGTCTTGCAATGTGAAACGCTTGGTCTCAGATTTTGTAAGAAAAATAATCAAATTTCCCCCCAAAATGCGACTTATATATGTTTTTTCTTCTTCATTATACATTTTATGGCTGGTGCGACTCCTACTCCGGAGCGACTTCTACTCCAGAAAATACGGTACATGAATAAATATGTGCACTGGAGTTCATGAATGTGCTGCATACAAGTAAAAAAAATTGCAGAAAACAATTAAAACTGTTCAGAAATTTCTCCTAATATATTAGAACGATTTAAAATGATGAGGAACTGAGAGACTAATGTTTTATCTTCTAATTAAAATCACCACAGGCAAATTTATGTGTGCAGGAACTGTTCTCTTCATGCTGAGGTTTGAGCAGGAAAACAGAATAAACCACCCTGCCCTTGTGTCGATTTAAACAAAGTATCTCAGTGTTAGTCACAAGGAGCCATGTGTGGCACCAGAGCTACGGGTCCCTGCTTGTGTCAAAACTAAAACAGGCCAACCCTGGAAGTTCGGGAGTGAGTGAGGCATGATAACATCTCCTGTGATTTCCGAGCATAATGACGTTTTCTAACTGAGAGAAAACAAATGGTATGGGCCGAGGATTTCCTCATAGCTCCCATTAGTAGTGTTTGGTAACAGGGGTGTCGCAACTTCCTGTCTCCTCCCGTCTTCCTGCCTCGTCGCTAACTGGAGGCTCACGCTACAGACCGCCAGCATCAACACGATGCAAAGGGCTGTGCTGGTGCCAAAACCACCACAAAACTGACGAAGCTGGATCAAGAAAGGTCAACTGGGTCATGAATTCACAGGTTCCTAGTTTATCACACAATAATACACCACATTTATGACAACTAGGAGGTTTTTGAGCAAAAGGCTGACAGGAAGTGCCACGTCAAGCTCCAATCCCTCCCAATCACCCAAAATGTCTTACCATATTTTGTGTTCTTGTCTAAAAATGCTCAGAAATTTGAAGAAATTTTGAAGTTGAGAAATAAAATGAAAGTGACATGCATTACAAATGGATTGCCTTGAGATCCAGTCCAGTTTGGTTTTAGACCTTCAGAAATCCAAGAGAATTGCTGTTCAAACCCACTCTTACAGCACATTCTGGTTCTTTAGAGGCAACATTTTTAAAAAGGATGGATCAAGAGTTTTGAAAAGGTCTGAGAACTGTATTATAAATAATCATGGCTCTGCTCATTTAGATCAACAAATAAACCCCCAATGACAAAAACTCTCAAGGCACATGTAACAGGAGATAACAGGTTTTTATACTACTATACAAGTTATCTTCCATGAAGTAAATATTTACTACCTGGGTTTCATATGAGTATTAATTTGAACATATTTCTATACAACTGTATACTAGTTGTAAATGGAAATAAGGTTTTTATTAGCTTATATGTTAAATTAATCCAAATAGTCCTACTTTTAAACCTTTGGATTAAAGCCAGCCCTCCTTACAAAAACTATTAAACTTTTGCTGAAGGAACTGGGCTGCTGTTGCGCTTTCAACACTTTTCTCCCAACAATAAAAACAGGATTAAACCTTTAGGCTCAGCTTTCTGGCCTAACGGTCAATTTCCTACATTTACGTTTAATTACGGTTTCGTCACTCGCTTGTTCAACTTTGCTTTGAAGGAAAACTGTAACAATCGGGTACATTTCACTAAAAAGTTACACATAACCTAATTTTACTTATATTTGCGTCTACGAGACAGTTTGTTTTGTCTCACGGAAGTGTCGGCTAACTTGGCCTAGCCCATGGAAAGAAGCTAACATTAGCTTGCTAACGTCGCTGAGTTTTTAAGGGAAACGGGCCGTTTTGATGAGTCCAAACAACTTAGTTTAGTCTCGTCTGACTACAAAGGTTTCACTAATAGTTAAAGAGGTAACGTAAATAATCAATCTAACGAGTCTCTAGCGGAGAATTTCATCGTTAAAAAGAGACATACTCGCCTTTCCTTACTTTTCCTGTTGGACTCAATAGCCCCGCCCAGCCCAGGAGAGTGCGTCAAGGAGTAACCCGCCCACAAGCCACACTTTCAGCCAATAGAATACAGGAAAGTTATGACTGAAAGATCCATCTGCCAATCAAAAGAAATAATAACTTTTACAGGGTTATTGTCATTGAATGCAGTAAAACTGTGTACTTGCTTTCTTCCTCTCGCCCAAAATAAAGGCTTGCTGGCTGATTTATTTATTCATTCACTGTTATTTCCTAGACATTTGTCGACTGTCCATATTACAGTACACTAAAAAATAAGCATGTCTAAACTTGACATGACAGCATCTGTAATGAAATATTGTCATCAACTGCATCATATATGACCCTGCATACAAGGCAGACTATTGTTTGAATGCAAACTATAGTGATCCTGTTTCTCCTTATAGTTAGTTAGTTAGTTAGTTAGTTAGTTAGTTAGTTAGTTAGTTAGTTAGTTAGTTAGTTAGTTAGTTAGTTAGTTAGTTAGTCTGCTTCCGTACATTTTTTGGCATTTAACTACTTCCACAATTCTTCAACTATTTACACAATTTCGGTATCAAAACGTTCAGCTCGTTCAGCTTATCCCAGCAATGACTTTTGGTATTAGAATATTTAATACTTTTTTAGATATTCAGCTTTTTCTGCGATTTTTGGTCTCATTGAAATGAATGGGATTGCTCAATTTTCAGCTAAATCCTATCACTTTTTTGAACTCTTATAGGTTAACTTCAACCTAGAGACTTCATTCAAGTTTCAACAAACTCACAACACTTTCAGCTATTACTGGTTAAAAAATCTTTTTGATGTCTATTACAGTTTTTCTAAAACACAGGTAGAAGTTGAGGTACGGCTTGAGATTTTCAGAAAAAATCTCAAAAATCATAATGGGCAGAGATAGGAGCAGTGACCCTCCTTTGCTCCATTTCTGGCATTGTCCTGAGAAAACAGTAAGTCCGATTGAAATGAGACGCACGCTGGCTTGCAGCTAACGGATATACCTTCGTTTTGAGCTATAAATCATGAATGTACTCCAAACATTGTGGTCGTACGGTTCATTTGTTTGAGAATATTTAAATAAATAAAAAATGTCTCCCCACTCTAAACTGAAAATTCCACACCGTAACTTTTGACCTTCACGTTTTCTGGAAACAACTCTTTCCAACGCCCAGACCGTTTGGAGTACCGAAACAAATTATATCTCAAAAAGTAGGAATTTCTGTCAGCTTTTCAGAATGGGTTTTGTTTTATCTGTAAGTGTTACCGCTGCCTGATTGGCTGAGAGAGGTCAATCATCTTCTGGCTAAATGGACTTTCACACCCACACATGTGAGACATCAAATCGATCGGCTTGGCCTAAGGAATTCATCCATCCACATATAAATCCATCCATGCTTCTATCCATCCAATAAACCATCTAACATCGATCCAACAATCCATCTGTCATTTCATTCATCCAACCATTCATCCATCCCATATCAAGTCTGCACATGTTTATCTATCAGTTTCAGATACAAGCAAATGTTTTTAAATTCACAGCTCAGCCAATTGTAAAAATGTACCTGTTAAATTATTCTCATTCAAATGCCAGCTGTTTAACATTTCAAATTTTGAGTTTTTTATTCAATGTTCAAAGATTAAAGTTTTCTGCTGTTTGGCATTTTTTGTCCATGCTTCACCTTTATTCTACACTTGCTGGTGATTTTTTGCTTCTAAATCCTTAAATACATTCAGCTCATTTTGACAGTTTAGCTTAGTTTCAGCTTCACTTCAGCTATTCAGCAGCTTCAGCAATCAGTTTCTGAATTTAGCATAGCGCCTTGGGCTTCCTGACAGGGTTGCGGAAGGCGCTTTATAAATAAAGCTTTGATTGATTGATTGATTGATTGAACTGCTAATTTCACAGTTCAGCTAAATGTAAATATTAAACTGTTAAACTAGTCCAACTGAAATAACAGGTGTTTAGACATTTTAGCTGCCCAGTTTTTAAACAATTTTCACAGATTTCAGTTTTCTGCTGTTTAGGATTATTTTTCTCTATTATTCACTTACTTTTTGTGCTTTATTTGGTTGTTGCTGCTTTTTGCTTCTACATCTGTCAATACATTCAGCTCATTTTGACAGTTTTGCTTCAGCTTCAGTTCAGCTGTTCAGCAGCTTCAGCTAACAGTTTCAGCCATCCAGCATTCAAACAGCATCTAGTTTATTAATATGACTGGCTAAATATCTTCTTTTTCTTTCTTTCCCTTTTCTTTTCTAAGCAGTGGAAGCCCATTCCTGGCACTCAGATAAAAAAATATCCCAATTATGACTTTGTATCTCATAATTATATCAGATCAAAGCTGGACCATGTGAGTCATACCCCCTGCAGGATGCCCCATCTGCTCTGAAGAGCAGCTTCAAGCTGATCCATCCTCGCTGTGTGAAGGAGACATAGTAGGTCTTTCCTACCTGCCACTGTTAAAAAAAAATGCATTGAACTTATATAGCGCTTTTCTAGACCCCCAAAGACGCTTTCCACACACTCTCACATTCACACACTGCTAGTGATGGTAAGCTACTTGTAGCCACAGCCGCCCTGGGGAGGTCTGACAGAGGCGAGGCTGCCATTTGGCGCCGTCGGCCCCTCTGACCACCACTAACACAGGCAAGTTGGGTGAAGTGTCTTGCCCAAGGACACAACAGCGGAATACCTCTGGCGGGAGCTGGAATCAAACCCATGACCCTCCGATCATGAGGCAACCCGCTCTACCACCTGAGCTACTGCTGCCCCTGTTAGACTCTATAATGGTCAATACTAATGCGGAACCAATACATCTGTAACATTCCACAACTAATATTATCACCGACATGTGCAATATTACTGCTACTATAGTTATTATGTGAATAACTGGTGCTGATGTCTCTGTGATAGAAAATTACAGGCCTATCTCTACCCTGCCTTTTACATCAAAACTGATTGAGAAAGTCGTTTATCAGCAGCTGGTCTCACATTTAGCTGACTCTGATCTGTTTGAGGTTTTCCAATCAGGGTTCAGGTCTGGCCATAGCACAGAGTCGGCTCTACTGAGGGTCCTAAATGACATCTATCTATCACTACATCAGGGAACATCTGTGGTGCTTCTGTTGTTAGACAGACTGTTGGTCATCTTAAGCCTGCAGGGTCTCCAAATGATGCTGTTCCTCCTCGAGTGTGAAATGGGAGCGTGGTAAGATGGCGCCGGTGTGCATGGCTTGCCGTCTGTCACTACCAGTGTTTTATTTGGTTGTTTTTATTTTATTGACTATTGTAGGAAATGCCAACTCTCTCTTGGTATATGATCGCCTAACCCTACTGGATCTCCGACCTTCTGTCAAAAGCTGGGCAAAATGGAACCAAGCTGGACATAAAACTCTGCCCCCGCTAATATCGGAGATCCCGGCTCACCTGTGCCGTGTTCCAGATCCACCACCCCGGCATAAGTGCCGTCGCCGGGGTCGCCGGGCCGGCTTCCTGGTGAAGATGAAAGCTTCTTTAGGCTATTCTCACAAGCCCTTATTTAGAAAACAAGGAGCGGTGCCAAACATCTGCTTCTCTCGGCGATCGTTGGATCCTGTCTGTGCCTGGCTGGTACCTGTCTTCGGCCTGGATGGGACGTCCCAGCCTCGAAAACCCTGCTCTCCTCGTCCCCGCCGGCGTGGTGTGAATCCGCAAAACCTGCGGCCTCTGTGTCGGGCTTCTATGGCGGCTAGCGACGGGGACCCGCCGCTTACTGCCAGGTTTGGCCTGGTAAATGCTAGGTCGCTAGCGAATAAAACATTTATTTTGAAGGATTTTTTTACATCCCGAGGACTGGATTTTCTCTGTGTCTGCGAGACGTGGCTGAGCGCCGGTGAGTGCAGCATCTTCTCAGATCTTCTACCTGGCGATTGCTGCTATTTTAATGCCCCGCGTTTGTTGGGCCGAGGAGGAGGAATAGCCACTATTTTTAAAAGTCATTTTAGATGTAAACAGCTACCAACCCCGTCGCTTACCAGCTTTGAACTGTCTGTGTTTGAGCTGGGCTGCTCTCACACAGTGTTGTGTGCGGTGGTTTATCGGCCTCCTAAATACAATAAGGACTTTTTGGATGATTTTGCTGATTTTTTGGCTGAATTCATGCCAAAATATGATCGTATTCTTATTGTTGGGGATTTTAATATTCACGTGTGTTGCCCTGATATGCCCATGGCGAGGGGCTTTTTAAACCTTATTGATTCGTTTAATCTGGTGCAATGTGTGGCAGGTCCCACACATGAACGTGGACACACACTTGATCTTGTTTTATCTCATGGCTTCCCTAGTTTTAACATAGAGATTTGTGATGCTGTGTTTTCTGACCACAGTCCTGTGTTGTTTGAAGTTCCTCTTGTATGTGCCTCAGTTAAACCTCGCGCTGTTGCTCAGTGCAGACGTGTTTTTAACTCCTCCACTGCTGAGCACTTTTCAACAGTCTTTAACCAGATTTGTCAGATCCCGGATTTTTTATGCAGCCAGACTGATGATCTGAGCTCTTGGTTTTATTCCACCTGTCGGACTGCTTTGGACACTGTGGCTCCATTAAAAACCAGGCGGCCTAAAACCAAATGTGAGCCCTGGCTGAACGAAATGACCCGAGCTGTCAGACGCGACTGCCGTCGAGCTGAACGCAAATGGAAAAAGGACAAACTACAGGTGTCATTTCAGATGCTGAAGGACTGTTGGCGTCAATATCAAAGAACTGTGAAAGAGGCCAAAAGAAAACACTTTTCGGACATTATTTTGTCTAACTGCCACAACCCGCGAGTGTTATTCAAAACTATTAACTCTGTTCTTAGTGCACCATATGCTGACTCTATTGAGCCCTCATTAGAAGCATGTGAAAATTTGTTACTCTTCTTTATTGAGAAGGTCTCCTCCACAAGGGCTCAAATCTGTCCTTGTGCTCATGACCCCTCAGTCGTTGTTTCCTGCTCTGCTGTCTTTGACAGGTTTGAGCCTGTGACTCTGTCATCTCTACAGGAGACTGTTGGTCATCTTAAGCCTGCAGGGTCTCCAAATGATGCTGTTCCTCCTCGACTTTTAAAAGAGGTGATACCTACAGTTGGTCCTCTGGTTCTTGAGCTGGTAAACCATAGTCTGAGGTCAGGCGTTGTCCCTAAAGATTTTAAACATGCAGTAGTCAAACCCCTGATTAAAAAACCTGCTCTTGATCCGCAGGATCTTGCGAATTACAGGCCTATCTCCAAACTACCGTTTCTTTCTAAAATTCTTGAAAAGGTAGTTCATAGCCAAATATTGGCCTTCCTGGAAAAGCAAAATGTATTAGAGGTTTTCCAATCTGGTTTTAAACCCTTTCACAGCACTGAATCAGCCCTTTTAAAAGTTTTTAATGACATATACTTAGCTACTGATGCTGGGGACTGTGTTGTTCTTGTGCTTTTAGATTTGACAGCTGCTTTTGATACTGTGGATCATGCTGTTTTATTCTCTCGTTTAGAGCACTGGGTGGGCATTAGCGGCACAGCTCTGGAGTGGTTCAGGTCCTATTTGGCGGGGCGAACTTTTTGTGTCAGTCTCGGTGACTATGTGTCGTCCTCCGCTCCGCTCTTGTGTGGTGTCCCGCAGGGCTCAGTTCTAGGCCCCCTCCTCTTCTCTTTGTATCTTCTTCCTCTCGGTTCTATATTGAGAAAGCATGGCATTGCTTTCCACTTGTATGCTGACGACTGTCAGATCTATGTCCCTCTAAAGAAAAAAGGCAGAAACCTCATACAGCCATTACTACAGTGTCTTGACGACATAAAGGCTTGGATGTCTGTGAATTTTTTAAAATTCAATGATAAAAAGACTGAGGTGATGATTTTTGGTAGTCCTACTGAGACACCCAATGTGTTTGTAGATTCCTTGGCCCAGTTTGTTAAACCAACTGTCACCAACTTGGGGGTCAAAGTGGACTGTGATCTGAAGTTTGAACATCAGATTAAGGCGGTGGTAAAATCTGGCTTCTTTCACCTCAGGCAGCTGGCAAAAATAAAGCCAATTCTTTCACGGCAGCACTTTGAGACAGTGATCCACGCCTTTGTAACCACTCGGCTGGATTACTGTAACGCACTCTACATTGGGGTCAGTGCATCATGTATTAGTCAGCTACAGAGAGTGCAAAATGCCGCAGCTCGTCTTTTAACTGGCACTCGAAAGTTTGAGCACATTTCCCCTGTTTTAGCTTCACTTCACTGGCTGCCCATTTCTTTTAGGATTCATTTTAAAATTCTTTTATTTGCTTTTAAAGGTCTTCATGGCCTTGCCCCCTCTTATCTCTCTGATCTGATACAGCCTTACACTCCCTCCCGCTCTCTCAGGTCTGCTGATCAGCTGCTCCTGATTGTACCCAGGACTGAGCGTAAATTTAGAGGAGATCGTGCTTTTGCTGTTGCAGCCCCAAAACTGTGGAACGAACTTCCTTTAGAGATAAGACAGGCCAGTTCCTTATCTGCTTTTAAGGCACTCCTGAAAACACACCTCTTTACCCTGGCTTTTAATACCTTGTGAGATGTTGGTTTCTATTTTTTATTTTATTTTAGCTGTTTTAGGTGATTCAAATGCGGTTTTATCAAGTTTTATCAAGTTTTTATTTTTAATATAGGGCTAGTTTAATTTTATGTATCATGTGTTTTATTTATCTTTGCTGTTTTCTTTCTAGTCAATTGTTTTAATGTACTTTCTGTACAGCACTTTGTTCCTGTGCTGGGTCTTGTAAAGTGCTTTATAAATAAACTGGATTGGATTGGATAGACCTGACGGCAGCCTTTGACACAGTTGACCACGCGATTCTACTGGATTGCTTGGAACGATGGGTTGGGATCAAAGGGTCAGCTCTGGATTGGTTTAGATCGTATCTCCAAAACCGGACATTCTGTGTTAAACTGGGTGATGTTTTTTCTTCTTGGGAGGGGCTCCGCTGGGGGTCCCGCAGGGATCGATCCTTGGTCCTCTTTTGTTTGCCATTTATCTGCTACCTCTGGGGTCAATCTTTCGTAAACTTGGCCTATCATTCCATCTGTATGCTGACGATTGCCAGATTTACTCTCCATTGTGTCAGGAGAAAGGTCACTCTATCCAGTCCTTTGTGTCCTGCATTAATGAGGTGAAGTCTTGGCTAATTGCCAACGTTCTGCATCTGAATGAGGGAAAGACAGAGCTCATTGTTTTTCACCCCAACACCAGGAATGTGGATCGGCATGTTGATCTTTGCACTCTTTCTCCCTACTCAAAACCAGTTGTGACCAGTTTGGGGGTGAAAATTGATGCTGGACTTAAATTTGATGCTCACATCAATTCTGTGATCCGGTCCAGTTTCTTTCACCTGAGACGCCTTGCAAAAATCAAGCCTATGCTGTCAAGAGCCCACCTGGAGCGGGTACTCCATGCTTTTGTAATTTCTAGGCTTGACTACTGCAGCTCTCTATATGCAGGGTTGTGTCAGTCATCACTGCGTCACCTACAGGTTGTGCAGAACAGCGCAGCAAGGTTCCTGACTGGGACCAGGAAACGGGACCACATCAGTCCGGTTCTGGCCTCCCTGCACTGGCTTCCGGTTTGCTATCATTCACACTTAAAACTCCTCGTCTTTGTCTTTAATTTCTTCCAGGGTTGTGCTCCCCCCTATCTGGCAACTCTCCTGAACAGACACTCCCCATCACGCGCTCTGCGCTCCTCTGACCAAGGCCTGCTCGCTGTCCCTCGTTCTAGGTGTCGTACTCGCGGGGACCGGGCTTTCTCAGTCCTAGCACCGTCACTCTGGAACCAGTTGCCACCCTCAGTTAGGCTGTCCCCATCTCTGACAGTCTTTAAGAGTCACCTAAAAACACACCTCCTCCGCTTGGCGTTTCCAGGACATGTTTGATTTTGGCCCTCTTTTATGTTGAATTAATTTCATAGTTTTCATTGGTTCACTCAATCCCTTGTTTTACACATCTGTCCTGTACTAGAATGTTTCATCTTTTTTGTAATTTGTAATCTGTAATTTGAATTGCTTTTATTTTCTGATTTATTCACTATATTTTTCTACTGTTCCATGTTATATACGTACATATATATATATATATATATATATATATATATATATATATATATATATATACACACACACACACACACACACACACATACAGCCATTTTCACCTTAACATGACTTGGGGAACACAGCGGTTGCTTGCATCAAGATAATGAAATGATAATAAGTTTATGATCTCAGTGGCCTTATAGTAGTGTCCACCCTGAGACTGGGAGATCAGGGTTCAGATCCTGGTCTAGTCATACCAAGGACTTTTAAAAAATGGTAGAGGTCCCAGCACAGAACCTTGTGGGACACCATGGGTGAGGGATGTGGTGGAGGACCAAAACTTGGAGACGGCCACAGGGAAGGAACACTCAGCAAGATAAGAGGAGAACCACTCCAGGGCAGTTCCTGATAGGCCTACCCAGTCTCTCAGCCTCTCCAGCATCAGGTGATGGTCAACAGTGTCAAAGGCTGCAGTCAGGTCCAGCAGGACCAGAACAGAACAGTCCCCTGCATCCCTGTGGGTCAGAGACCCTAAGAGCTGTTTCAGTAGAATGAGCTCTACGAAAACCTGACTGGAAACTAGATCATATGTTTATCGAGAGCAGTGGGAGTTGTTTAGCCCTGACATTTTCCAAGATCTTGGAGATGAATGGAAGTTTAAAAATGGGTCTGAAGATGCTATGGAGAGAGGGGTCAAGTCTCTGGTTTTTAAGAAGCAGGTGGATTACAGCGTTCTTAAAGTGAGCAGGGACCTGACCAGAAACCAGAGAAGCGTAACCCTCTGGAGGCAGGTTAAAACCTACCTACCTGGTTACTCCACACACGTATTTCATGAGCATTTTTAAACTCAGAAGTACCCCTGAAGGACTTAGTTGTTCGTCCTTTTATCAAAACTTATTTTGAGCTTGAGAGGGCTAATTATAGAGAGCATGATGGGACTGATGGACTGAAAAGCATTTATGAACAAAGATGAGGCTAAGATGCAGAGGGGGGATGCAGAGGTCTTCATAGAGTTAACTAGTTAGGTTAACTCAGCACAAAAAAACTAGTTATGCTGGGATTTTAAAGACAAATGATAATAAATACACGTGTTTTGTGTCTTTTTGTACAATAGTATAAATGCTCTAATGCAAGTTTACTCAACTGTTAAAAATTTGAGTTTAGTCGTATTGTTTTGTTTTCAAAGTGAATAAAGTTTTGAACGGGAAACAGAAGCATCTTGAACCTGATTGGGTCCTGCTTCTCTCCAGGCCGCGGTTGTAAAAGTAGGATTTTTTTTTTGCCCTCTCTGGTTAAATAACAGGTAATGAACGCCGACATATAAAGAAATGCCAAACAAATAAATATAGCATAAATTTTAGCCTCCGCTAACTCTGATCTCAGACTGAGATGTTCCGTAACACGTGGCTTGTTATCAGCCAATAAGCGTTGAGCTGATGACCAGCCCGTCAGCTATTGGATGCATTTAAACGAACGCGATTTAAACAGAGAAAACTCTGCGGCGGACGGCGGTTGTAGTGTTGTTCGGTGGAGTTTGTGGAGAAGACGTGTTTGGTGAGTCTCGGTGACTTTTGTGTTGTCCTTCCAACACATTCAGCCATTTCAAACCTGTGAGTATGCAGATAAAACAGGCGGCCGTTGAGCTAGTTTGACCCTCGCTAGGCGGGTTTTCACAGGAAGAGGCGCTAACGTTAGCGCACCCGTCCATTCCTTTCTTTGAGCTTTTGTCGGATGATGCCTCGCCTCTTGGTTTTGGCGTCTTCGTGATATTTTATTTGTATATTTTAGATAAGCAGCAAGAGAAACGGAACCGGGTTAATGATGGCGGACAACGACGCAGGCGAAGCCGCTGGTACCTACGAGTTCGACGCTCCGTGCCACGCCGTGGACTTCAAGGAGCTGCTGGAGGCCGAAACGGACGAGAGCTGGTTCGGTAAGGTTTCCTTTGAGCTTCACTCGCTGCAGCTTTCCACCTGAGCTGCAGAATAAAACCCGGCGCTCTGCGTCTAACGGGGTGTTATTAGTGAGGTTTTGACCCATTTTGGATCCTCGCTGCTGTATACGGAAGTCTGGTGGTCCAGGTGTTTGTAGAAGGGGACATCTTTGTTTCCAGGCCGGGTTTGGGTCGAGGATCACATCTTTAGGCTCAGATGATGATGATGACCTGTAAATAGGCATTTGGACCTGAGACCTCGTTTGTCATCCACACGCCTGCTTTTAGAAATGTTTGACACATTAAACACTTTAAAGTTGGACCAGTAGTAAAATCAGCCCAAGCATGCCGGTTCTGATTTTTAGGACTAGTTATTGCACCTGATTCTGATTCATCTTTTTATTTTTAACATTTCAGGATTAACATGAGAGACCGTAAATAAGAGCTGCTGGGTTTAACTACTCCAGCGGTGTCAGATAACTGGCTTTAATGTGAAAGGTCTCTGATTCTAGAAAAGCGAGGATATAAACTCATTTATTTCTGTTGTCAAATTAAACATTTTGCTTTTTGACAACAATCGAGTTTAGCTGCTGTAATGTAACCTGATCCAAACAGCACCTCAAAGCAAGTTCTCACTGAAACCACAATAATGGCCGACGTTTTCTTGGCTTGTTTTTAGAAACGCATCGTTTGAAAACAGAGACTTGAATGTGACTTACTCTTTTTACGTCCGAGTAGAACGACGTGCTGAGGGAGCAGATCCTCACCTCGTCACCCCTCTGAGAAGCTCCGCGATGCGGGTCGAGAAACCTAAACGTGGTGAGAAAAGTGGGACCCACTCTCTTCACACCCAGAAGGAAATGGTGTCAGGTCAGTCTCGTCTTTTGTATAAAAACTTATTTTATTGTACTTTTAATGAAACTGTGTGAGTGAAATATTTTCTCAGGTCAAAACGCGTCTGCATCTCCACCTTCGAACATGGTGACATCGTGGGGAGAAGAGCGCCAGAGGGTCGTTCGACCGAAGAGGTCCGGTATCCCTGGCCAGCCGCGCAGGTAGCGGCTGCTCTCAGCAGATTACAGGGGTGTTCCTAATCTGCAGTCCTGAACTAGACTAGATCCGTTTGATTCGTTTCAGGGTTTCGAAGCGTAAAGGGACCTCGGGTTCATCAGAACCTCCATTGAAGAAGCAGAAAGAGTTGAGTTGACTTCATTAATTAAACAATGGCGGGTTCTGCTGGGAGCAGGTTATCTGCATACGTCTGCAGATGTCACCAGCGTTTGATTTTCACACCTCCAATCTCTGCTGCAGGATCCCTGCTGCACCCAAGCCCAGAGGCGGGAAGCCCGGTTCCCGCAGCAGCGAGCGGTGGAGCTCCAAGAAGTCTTGTAAGGCCCCTGAAGCCACTTCCGCTGCTCCAGAGTGAGTCCTTCACTGCTCCCACCGGTGGAACCGGTGCAGCTGCTCACCCGCCGAACCTGAAACGTCTTTGGTTCTTTCTGGCCGTTTACTGGTCCATTTTAACCCGGCTGAAGATTTGGTTTGAATCCTGTTTCTGTTGAATCATTCCCGTTTTAGTTTAGCTCAGACATTGGAGAACGATCTGGGAATGACATCAGAGCAGGTGGGATGTCATTCCCAACTCCAGGATTTGTCATTTCTGTTTTTGGCTAAGACCGTCTGAGTTGAATCACTTCCGTGTTGGTTAAATGGCACGACTCTGCCCCCTGCTGTTGTCCGCGGGGAACTTCAGTCCACTCAGACGTTAGTCGTCGAGCCGTGTTGTATTTAAACAGTTGCGTGTTTTTGTTCTGGGCTGAAATGCAGCATAACGTTTAAACTGTGTCTGAGCAGGCCCGTTACCTCTGAGCAGTTGGAGATGGAGAGAATCAGAAGTCTCCAGAACGAAGTGGCTCAGCAGCGTCGGCGAAACGAGGCCAGCTACAAGGCTGCTCTGGCCGGCAGTGAGTGGCTCGGGTCCAGGAAATGTTTCTGAAGCGTGAATGAACCCGAGTGTCTGATGATCGCTGCCGTTTCAGGGCCACCGCCGAAGAAGCTGGTCCTGGCCAGCACCGTACCGCAGGACTTCGCCTTCAGCACCGACGCTCGTGTCAAGGCCTCCTCGAACCCGGTGCAGAAGGAGGTGGATTTTGTGCGGCAACTCCGGAAGCCCTCCTCCCCGGTAAGGCGCCCGGCCCGCCTCGCTTTCAGCCGAGTCTGTAAACTGCTGGTTTCGTTTTATGTGCCGAGTTGTGCTTTCATCTTTACTGGGTCTGAAGATTTTACACAAGGCAGAACATTTAAAGCGTTTATGTTCATGCTGACGTCTTTAGGAGCTGGCTGTTGGGGTGAGAGGATGAAATCACAGATTTGGTGCAGAAAACTCACGAGATTCTTGCGTCGTCGTTTTTATGTTAAAGGCAAAAGCTCGGAGAGGCGCCACCATCCCCAAACCCTTCAACTTCTCAGGCGGTCACAAGAAAGTGCAGGAGCGTGAGGACTACGTACCGATGGCTCAGCAGGTGGAGCTGTTCCAGAGGCGGACTCCCACCCGGTACCACTTACGGAGCAGCAGGAGTCTGGAGAGAGGTGGGATGGGTTTGTAGAGCTGAATGGAACACCTCGTTGGTTTGGAGTAGGAACCAGGCCCACTGATGGGTTGTTGGTTGTTGTTTCAGGACCGTCTTCGGTGAAAAGCCAGCACCTGAAGCTCACGGAGCCTCACTCCCCCCACCTGATCACCCGCGAGCGAAGCCGACCGGTTCACGTGAAGAGCAGCGCCGAGCTGGAGGCTGAGGAGCTGGAAAAGATCCAGAAGTAAGAACCGCGTCTGCTCAGCTTGTGATGCTCGTGTTGCTTCTGGATGCTGACCAAGTCCTCCAAACACACCCACATCACCCCGCTTCTCCTCCAGCTTCACTGGCTGCCAGCCAACTTCAGGGTTCATTTCAAGATCCTGGTTCTGGTCTATAGGGCCTTACATGGACAAGCACCATCTTACATTGGTGATCTTCTTAGTCCCTACACCCCCAGCAGGTCCCTGAGGTCCAGTGATCAAAGCCTACTGGTTGTGCAGCACCAGGCTAAAGGTCAAAGGTGACAGATCATCTGCTGCTGTGGCCCCCAGACTCTGGACCTCTCTCCCCCTGAGCCTGAGATCAGTGGACTCAGTGGTCTCCTTTAAACTCACCTGTTCAGGTTTTGGTGTGACTCCATCACCTCCCTCTCCTTACTCCGCCTTTCCCGGGATCCACTGATTTCCCTCTTTCCTTACATTATTATGGTTTTATCACAAGTTATATTCCAGTTTTTTCTCATTTTAAACTTATTTTTAATCACTTTTTGAAATCTTTTCTATATTTTTTGTTTTTGCAAAGCGCCTCGTGATTTTCATCATTTTTCTCTCTCAGGGTTAAGATCAAACCTCTGGAGCTGAACAGGAAGATTCTGGAAGGTGCCGAGGAGCTGAGGAGGCCTGCGGTGAAGGAGCCCACTGTCGCTGAAGGCTTCCAGCTGGAGATCGAAAAACGGCTCCAGGAGAGGCAAATGACCAAGAACCCTCAACACGAGGAAGAACCTTACACCTTCAGGGCCAAGCCGCTTCCTAAGAAGGTTCTGGAGGAGGTCGTGGTGAGTGGACCTGGGCCTTGCTGGTTCTGGGAAGACTAGGTTTATTTTTAGTAAATCAGATATTTTCCTGTCAACAGGGAATCCCGCTGAAGAGTATCCCACCCCCAACTGTTCCGGAATCTCCGGCGTTCGCCCTGAAGAAAAGAGTTCGTTTGGACCGGAAGGTGGAGGAAGTAAGGAGATGCTGATCTGTCCCGTGGCTCGGCTCAAGTGTGTGTGTGTGTGTGTGTCGCTAACACGTCCAGGTTCTGTTCAGGTCAAACCTCCATCTCCTGTCAAAGCTCGGGTGGTGCCCCACTATGGCATCCCGTTTCAGCCGCGGCTCCCGGAGAACCACCACGTGGAAGTGTGTCCGTTCTCCTTTGAGCAGCGGGAGAAGGAACGCCAGGCCCTGAAGGAGAAAAAGCTGGAGAAGCTTCGAAACGAGCAGGTGGAGTGTCGTTGACTCGGAACCAGAACCGTGACTCGGAACCCAGGCGACTCACTTGGTTCTCCCGTGTTAGGTTCCACAGTTTAAGGCTCAGCTGCTGCCGGACTTCACGGCCGTGGTCCTGCCTGAGAAGAAGCCGCTGGAACCGACGAAGCCCGAGCCGTTCAAGCTGCTCCTAGACGAGCGAGGTTCTGTGAAGCACAGCCGCTGGGAGCAGATGGTACCGTTGAGTCCTCATCCGGTCCAGACAGGTGTTCAGGTTCTGATGCTTTGTGCTGATGGACCGTTTTGTCCTGCAGGTCAAAGACGAGCAGAAGCAACAAGAGGAGGCGGCCATGTTTAAGGCCCGGCCCAACACGGTCACCCATAAAGAACCGTTCAGGCCGAAGAAGGACGTCCAGCCAGGAATCGGTAAATGAGATGGTTCTAAACCCAGCAGACCCGGTACCATTTCAGGTTGAGCAGTTCTGGTTCCGAAACAAACCGGCTGGGTTTTCTGGTTTCAGGTTTAGACCTGGAACCAGAACCAGTCGGGTCAAAACAGAATCTGCCTGTTGCTGTTTTTGGGTTCTCAGGAGGCACTTTTAGTAGAACCATCTGAGATGGGTTCCTGGTCCAGGGCTGTCCAACCCCGGTCCCTGCAGGCCTGGATGGGTTCCTCGGTCCAACATACCTGAGCAGAAGACCTCCAGGACCAGGGTTGAACAGCTGTGTCCCAGAACCACTAGCAGAACCCTCCAGGTGGTTCCTGCGGGCTGAGAGCTCCTGCTTACCTCAGCTCGGCCGAGGAGCGCCGCAGCGTAGAGGCTGCGGCGCTCCTCGGCCGAGCGACGCGTCACTCACCTTGTTTCTGTTTTCACCGCCGTCCTCCTGGCCGCTCCTGAGAAGACATTGATTCCTCTACAGTGGTGGAGCCGTTCACGCTGGCGACGGAGCGGCGTGCCCAGGAGTGGCAGGAGTATGAGCGCCTGATCGCTGAGAAGGAGGCGCTCAGGGCGCGCATGGAGGCGGAGCAGAGACAGGAGGAGGAGCAGAAGCAGCGGGAGGAGATAGCCAGGCTGAGGCAGGAGCAGGTGAGGAGAGAGGTTTGTTTACGGATTCATCCAAACAACACGGAGGTTCAGCATCTGTTTGTTCTCCAGGTCCACAAGGCCCAGCCCATCAGACACTATAAACCGGTTCAGCTGAAGAAGTCGGAAATTCCTCTCACCGTTCCGGAGTCTCCCAACTTCTCCGACCGGTTCCGTTTGTGAGCAGCAGGAAAATATTGATCTGATTCCCTTTTTATTTTTGTTTTTATTGCCTTCTAGTCGTGAAAGAAAACTTTCTGAAGATTTAAATCGCTTTTTTAAAACTTACTTCTGAACTTTGTGTAAATTGTGTAAAAGTTTGTTTTTTAATAAACATGGATGGATGGTCGGATGCTTTTGGTTACTCATCACGCACGCACGCACACACACACACACACACTGTCCAGGTTCACCCGGACCAACAGGACGGTGTGCTGGTTTAAGAAAGTTTCACTGATAATTTCTGCTGTTTTCTCGGCTTGTTTTTGTTTTACTGTAACTTTTGGAGGATTGTTCAGGTTCAGCTCCACTTGTATTAAACCGATTTTTGAAGCAGAGGAAACTTGGATTTAGTTTGTTTTCCCACAACGTTCCATCAGAATTCTGCAGAGCTGCTGGTCTACGGAGGTGACGAGCTGTGTCACGCAGATCATCTGGAGTTAAGGCAGTGTGTGTGTGTGTGTGTGTGAGAGCAGAACAAAAATGATTTAAAAGATTTAATTTAGGATCCAAATGTTGACATTTAAAATATTTTTAGCTTATTTTGCTTAGTTTTCACAGTAAAATCCGTTGAATTCAGTAGAGATCCTGTTTCAGGTCCAACAGGACAACTGGAAGAGTGAATATCCACATATAACAGTATCTGCAGGTCCTTAAATGTGCTTTTCCAAATTTAAGGCCTTAAAAATCCTTAAATGACAAATATTCCTTAAATCCAGTTTCCAAAGGTTTTAAATGACCAAAGACCCAATAAACAAGATTATTTTTATTTCAATTTTCATGAATTTCTGGTTGGTCAGCATTTTTTGTGTACGATGTTGGCCAGGGTGTCCGCGGGGTTTTAAAAAGTATTAAAAAGTGATAAATAAAAATAGTCAAATTTAAGGCCATTAAAAGTGTTAAATTTGGTCTCAGAGGTATTATTTTTTCCAAGTTAGGTATTATTTTTTTCAGACTATCAGGTGTCGTATTCTGAACATCGACATAGAAATATATTCCGAATGAAATGTTTTGAACGATTATAAAAATAAAACAAGCCGATTATTTGCTCCTCCCACTTGAGCTGCCCTGAGTTACAAATGAAGCGCTCCGTTGCCAACTTAGCGACTTTGATGCTATTTCTAACAGCTTTTCAGACCCCCTTCTTGACTTTTTAAATCTTAAAAGTACCTAGCGAACATCTCAGAAACATCTCTGGTAACCCTTAGCTACTTTCTGGATAACTGTCGTCGACATTTCCTGCTGCAGGTTAGCTAAACACTCCGCCTGCGCTCCGGACCGTTCTTCAGGACATTAGGAAAGGGAATGATGTAGTGATGTGTCAGTCGCTAAAGAAACGGCTCTCGGAGCCGGCTCCCTGATGGAGTAACCAGAGTGAGTGACACACACCGTACCTGCGAGCTCCTGAGCCACTAAAAACGGCTAAGTGTGCGCGTGCAGCGCTCTAAAAACACGTGCAGCTAGCCCCGATTGCTGTGAGACCGGGTTGGGGGGTGCAGCTGTGGTTGGGACAATTATTACATTAACTGATGGACTTGTAAATAAATAGTTTATAAATAAGGTAGAAATAAGTTCCTCACGCTGATAACTAATAACTAATCTCTCTGAGGACACGGTGCTAGTGCACTCTCCTACAGCACCTTGACATGACTCAATAAATGTTATGCAACATTTTGTGAACATTAATTTATTTGCATTTATTTGTTATAAATGCCACTGTATAATTCTTGCTGTCAGTATTTGCAAGATATTGGTATTTGGGTCTGTACGGGTTAGACTTAAATGAGTTAAACCAAGGTCTACAGCCCTTGGGTCATAAACTATGAGCTATAAGTATATTGGTCTTTTTATACTGGGAATCAGGAGTTCTTTTAGTGATCATCTTGTTTCTTGTTTATTTTTGCCCTGATTGTGCCCTGAGCAGTTTTATGACTGAATAAAAATAAATTAACAAAATCTACATAAATTGAAAAATCGTCTTAAATAATCGAGATCTCAATTTCAGTCACAATAATCGTGATTATTGTTTTTGCCATAATTGAGCAGCCCTACTTTAGCATATCCGGTCACATTATGATGACGTCATATTCAGTGGTCGTTCTGCATCATTTCAGGCCCCGTGGTCAACTGTCTGAACCGCTGAAAAGAAGTGCCTGGCATATTTTCTAAGTAAAATAAATATGCGCAATACGTTGTCAACATCAGTGAGTCTCTAAGTCTATGTTTTTTGTATGTTATATATGTTAAAATATGTGTAAATAGGTCGCTGATTAACACTTGCAATTTAGTGTTGTGATGGTTTTAAAAAAATTCTGAAGGTAGTAAAAAAAGTATTAAAAAGTTGTAAATTTTACTTAAGGATTGCTGTATATACCCTGGTTGGCGTAAGCGGAACCGTACACATTCAGTTGCTTGTGAAAGGGGGCTATTTTTAGATGAGCACATTAGCTGGTTAACCTAGCTTGCGCCATGGGGAAGTGAAAGTTTAATGGTAGCTGGATGGCTAATCCCACGTTCGCGACGTGGTTAGCACCGGTTCCAGGCAATAGCTGGAAATTATAGCTTAAATTTAATTAAAAAAAAAGCTTAAATTTGGTCAAAGTGGCCTTAAAAAGGTCTTAAAGTCTTCAATTTGGCTCCCGTAAGCCTGCAGATACCCAGTATAAGCAGCATCTTCCCAAAAACGGGATTAATGATGCAGTGGTTAACACCACGGAGGCTTCAGTCCGACTCGCCCACCTTTAGGGCTTGATTGCAACCTCATGCCCCCCTAGGGCATTAAAGTTGAGCTGAGTGGTTTTGGGTCATTTTTAAGTTAGAATTCCCGGTGAGAGTTTATTCCTGGTCCTTTTCAGAGGAATAGACCTGGAGTTTATATTTAAAGAGCCCCTACTCCATGCCTACTTCCAGTTTGAAAAATGCCTTGCAGACCGAGAGGGCAGAGCCACTAACAAATACACAGGCTCACAACGGCATTGTGACATCATAATGTACCGCTTAACCGTCAGACATGTGATCTGCATGTCAACCACACCCCCGTAGCGACCTTTAAGACTGGTGTTGCTAGGGGAAGCCGCAGCTGAAGCATAAAAGAACCAGGATGAACACATCCCTTACAGGACTACGCTTGTGAAGTCGACCTCTACGACCTCAAAGGAAACAAATGGAGCTCAGTCTTTCGTTACTGCTGAATATAAACTACCTGAGGAACCGTAGCGCTACTTCAACATGTTTATAATCATGTAACAGTAAGAAGTAGACGTCCAGAAGCACGACTCCACTAGCAGGCGCTGTGCCAGATGGGCATCAGTATAAGTTAGCAGCAGGTAGAGAAACACCCGTGTCAGGGTTAGGGTAGGCATCAGAGGTTAGCGAGACTGTTTTCATTTTGACCAACAAAGTTTAAAAAACAGTCGTGAGCGTTTCCTGCTGTCATTTGGTTTTGGTGGTGTTTCTATAGTTTCTCAAATAACGATAAATAAAAATTCACAATTTAATTTCCATTCATGTTTAGTCTAAAACCGACAAGGAGCGACGGCACGTCTCTGTCACGCTCGTTCTGTGGTTTTTATCCCATTTAACGGTTTTGTGGATCGTCATCCTAGACAACAGAGGCGGCAGCAGACGCTGAAACATGTCAGCAAGCGTAAAAACAAGCTTCTGATGAGACACTTTTACTGACTTCCTTCTGAGACGAAACTCAGTCCAACAGCATAGTTCTGGACCAAATGTTGGAATTAGAATCAATGAAGACACTTAAAATAGATGCTAGATCTTTTTAAGGTCAAATAAAGACGCTTCAGTTTGGAAATCTAACCCAGAAGAGTTCTCCGATTTATTTAAGTTCAAATCAGATCCCAGACAGTCTGGATTTCACCAAACATACAAAAATAAATAAACTGGCTTCGGAGCGTCTCACTTCTGCCCGTCTTCCACACAAAAGGCATCTTTTAGTTGCTGAAAGTGAAATCTACACATTTTATTTTTCAGTCACGCTTAAAAACGATCTCCTGGGATTCCCGCTTCAGACTAATCCTCCCGGTAAGGCTGCCGGGAACGAGACTTCCTGTTGAACAGACGTGTAGCTCGGTGCACCACACTTCACAGATTACACTTTAAAATCAGACGTTGGAGAACCATCTGGGAATGACATCGTTCCTGAGCTCTGATTGGGTCCGACCTCATCACAGGCTAATACCCGGATTCCAACGGGAGAAGGATGGAATTTGGTTTTAGTATTTTCCTACGTGAGTTTTCTGTGTTTTGGGAGAAAAGAGCAAACACTTCCCAACTTCCCTGTGGGACCAACATTCCGACACTCGGGCTGTAGAAGGACAGAAAAAAGAAAATCTGGCAGATGTTTGTTTTTTTGTGTCAGGTGGGAACTCAAAGAGGCGGGAAAAACAAAGTTGTTATCTGTTACTGGGAATGCCATCGGATCAGACGGGATGTCATTCCCAACTCCAGTATTTGTCATTCCTGGTTCAGCCACGACTGTCGGACAAGTCCAGTTTTTCACTGAGATTCCAAAGTTTCTCTAAAGTTCCCAAGATTCCTAAATTCAGCCGATGTAACCAGAGATGTTCTCCGCTGTGGATCCGAGCGCGGCCAGGACGGCTCGCGTCTCGTTTGGTCTGGACTAACGTGGTGAGTTCAGGGATCCACGAAGGACACGGCGATGTAGCGTGTTCCGGCGGTGGTCGGCAGGCCTTCGTGGTAATGGGTCAGCCGGCCCGGGTGCATGAGCGCCCAGCCTTTCCGGGGAGCCTGGATGGAGCAGTCGTACCGGAGGAACCGGCATCCGCCGCCCTGGAATCACAAAGTCACATGTCAACACCCAAAACAACAACAACAACAAATAAAGCATCAGTAAACTTCAGTAGAAGCATGTGTCACCCGTGACCTGGCCACCCCCACAAAGACTTTCTGGACACGCCCCCTCGCCGTCTCTTCGGTCAGCTCAGCTGGAGATTTGGGTTTTCGCCCCGGTCCGAGCAGCCCAGCAGCATGAGGGCTCACGACCCGGGGTTTGGGTTTTCCTCGACCCGTACGGTTTTTTATGATTGCTTTTATCTTTTTGCTGCTTTATGATCTCGTATTCGTTTTGTCCTCATCGAGTCTTTTACGGTGGTGTTCAGCACCGACAGCGTTGTGGGAGGTGCTTAATAAATAAAGTTTCATTCAACCAAAGTAATTTTATCCTGACAGATTTTCTTCAGCTTCGTAAAATAAAAAGAATATTTTAAAACGTCTCCTTTTTATTCATTTTGATCTAAAACAAGATTCTATGTGAAAGGACTTTTACGAGTCAGATTTAGGTGATTTTCCTTATTTCTAATCTTGTACAAAAGTAATTAATATGTTAAATGAAGCTGCTGAAATGCATGCTGGGAGCTCAGACCGGTCCAGGTGTCTCACCTTGTAATCGATGCCGACCTGATTGAGAGCGATGTTTATGGTGAAGGTGGAGGCGTCGTGGTGCGGCCGCAGGAACGGCTGCTCGTCTGGTTTATACCGGACCACAAAGGCCAGCTCGAAGTGAGCCTGCAGGGACAGAGAGGGGGGAGGGGGGTCACGCAGCCCTGTGTGTGTGTGTGTGTGTGTGTGGGAGGGGGGCTTTAGAGGAGGTGTCATGGTGAGGGACATGAAACAGCTGCTCCCCACCACTAAGGTCAAAGGTCAAACCTGTCTCACATTTAACAAAGGACATCTTGGCGACCCCGAAGACTTCTGGGGAAAGTTCCATGTACGCTCTGAAAGCTGTGCGGTTCTGATGGGACCAGGAATGTTCTGTTTATCCTGTAACTGTATTTTATTACAAGTGCCAGTCTGTTGCTAGGTTACCAGAGGACAGAAATCTGGTGTGGTACTCAGCCAATGGCCGACTCCTCCCCGACACGTTTCACACGCTTCTAATGTTCCTCCGTACTACCTGAAACTTCCAGGTTCAGATTTTATCCGAGGTGGGTTTCTGCTCCGGTTTAGCGTGACTGCAGGAGGAATCAGTTCATCCTTTAATTTACTCCCTTATCGTCAAATTTCATCTCATTTGAATTCATCCCAACGGGCCGTAAACTCTCCGGGTTTTCCCAGGAGAGAAGATAGGGATATCTGAGCTGCTCAGTGTCCCCTAACATCCAACACCACCTGAGAAAACAGAACCGTTTACAGACAAACAACCATCACCACCGAGCATCACTGTGGATTTATGTTCCACTAAATGTCCCCATGAGACCGGGAAATGGGGACAGGATTTTCCTTCTGTTAGTTTCTGAGACCAGATCTTTGTCCCCAGCTGCCTGGCTGACATCATCAAAAGCTGCTGTTCCAGACCACCTTAACACCTTGTAATACCACCTTAAAACCTTGTAGTACCACCTTAAAACCTTACAGGACCACCTTAAAATCTTGGAGTACCACCATAAAACCTTACAGGACCACCTTAAAACCTTGTAGTACCACCTTAAAACCTTGTAGTACCACCTTAAAACCTTGTAGTACCACCTTAAAACCTTGCAGTACTACCATAAACACTTACAGGACCACCGTAAAACCTTGTAGTACCACCTTAAAACCTTACAGGACCACCTTAAAACCTTGTAGTATCACCTTAAAACCTTGCAGTACTACCATTAACCCTTACAGGACCACCTTAAAACTTTGTAGTACTATCTTAAAACCTTACAGAGCCACCTTAAAACCTTGTAGGACCACCTTTAAACCTTGCAGTACTACCATTAACCCTTACAGGACCACCTTAAAACTTTGTAGTACTATCTTAAAACCTTACAGAGCCACCTTAAAACCTTGTAGTATCACCTTAAAACCTTGCAGTACTACCATAAACCCTTACAGGACCACCTTAAAACCTTGTAGTACCTCCTTAAAACTTTGTATTACTATCTTAAAACCTTACAGAACCACCTTAAAACCTTGTCATATCACCTTAAAGTCTTACAGGACCACCTTAAAACCTTGCACCCTGTACTAAGCTGTTTTTGGCTGAGTAGAGCTGTTGGAAAAATGCCTCCACTGCTTGGGACACGAGGACCAGGTTAGAACTTTTGAACATCTCAGGCCTCACAGCAGATGACACCCTGTTCTGTTTGGACGTCTCACCTTTGTGTAGTAACCAGGAAACATCTTCTCTGTAACAGGAGCAATGTATTCCAGCAGGAATTTGTGCCATTCCTTCTCAAAGTTGATCTGATTCATATGGATGTCGATGGTGGGAACGTTCTCGTAGCCTCCCTGGATTCTGGTGTCCTGGGAAACAAAAACAACGTAACGTTTGTTGTAATGCTTCAACTAAAGACCGAGATGGACAGAGATGTTAATGCTGCTGCCAGTGGCTCATCGAGGCCACCACTGAGGATGAATCATTTGAAGGCACTCACCACGTTGCCGCCTCCAGACCACTTCCCAAAGTGCTCCATTTCCTCAACCATATGGTTACAAGCAACATCAGTGAAAATAGGGAACCAGTAAACATCTGGACAAGGCTGCAGGTCAGGAGATGCACAGAACCAGTTAGAACAGCGAGCACAACATGGCTCTCTGACTTCAAGTCGGATTAAAACTCACATTTTCCACCAGTTTGTCCGTCATCATCCGGGTGTAGTTCTCATGGATGTAGCGATCCTGCCAGTCCTGGGACAGAAACCAGTTCCCCCTCAGACACGTCTCAGTTCATCAACACGTTTACTTGCTGGGACCAACTCACCTGCTGGTTTTCAAAGATCTGCCACAGGTCATTGTGCAGATGTTCTGTCCGGTAGTTTTCTGTAGACAGGATGCGACCAAACGTGTCCATGTTGCTGACAAACATGAAGATTCCCTGTGAGATAAAAGCTCTCGTTACACAGGACGTCTGAACACACACACACACACGCACACACACACACACACACACACACACACATACACGCACATGCATGCACACACACACACACACACACACACATGCACGCACGCACACGCACGCACACACACATGCACACACGCACGCACACACACACACGCACGCACATGCACACACACACACACACACACACACACACACACACACACATGTACACACGCACGCACGCACGCACACGCACACACACATGCATGCACACACACACATGCACATACACACACACACGCACACACACACAAGCACACACACGCACGCACATGCACACACATGCACATACACACACACACGCACACACACACAAGCACACACACGCACGCACATGCACACACATGCACTCACATGCACACACGCACACACATGCACACACACACACACACACATGCACGCACATGCACACACGCACACACATGCACACACACACGCATGCACGCACACACACACGTACACAAGCACACACATGCACACACACACACACATGCACTCACATGCACACACGCACACACACACATGCACGCACATGCATACACGCACACACATGCACACACACAGGCATGCACGCACACACACACGTACACAAGCACACACACGCACGCACATGCACATACACACGCACACACACACACACCTGGCTGCGGACGTTGTGGCAGAAAGCCATGTCAGGGTCCAAGCTGCTGGAGGTGAAAAGCTGGTTCTGTTTCAGGTCGGATCGCAGAACGCCGGCCTCCACCAGGTACACGCTGGACACATACGGGACGTTCCACACGCCCCTGAGAGACACGAGACAGAATAAAGACCCGAGTGGGACGTTTCAGAGAGGAGGAGTGTTTGTGTTGAATCTGAGGAAAAGGGACAAGACTTTAAATTTCCATCCTGCACACGCCTATTCCGTTACGCCGTTGTCCTTCACCAACACCTGGTCGTAACCATCTGGACTCACGACGGGGAAGGCTGTTGTTGGTTTAGCATCCAGGAAACAGCAGAGAACGTCTCAGCTAGTAGAAGCTAGCTGTTAGCGTTAGCATCTCCGCCACACAGCTGAACTCCTCCAGGCTTGTGTTATTTTTGGAGATGAAACATCAACGCTGCAGAGCAAACTGAGTCAGTGGTCGAGTCGTGTTGCTGTTAGCCAATCAGAAGAGAGATGTCCGCATATCAGGAAATAAGAGTTTAGATCCTGCTGACTCTGCTCCTCTCTCCCCTGGCTCACTTCTACTTCCTGAAACAGGAGCGCCGGGAGTTTTTTTCCCCACAGAGATCAACTCACAAGGCATTCATTTATACTAGAGACCACTGGGTTGATAAAACTAGTGAACTTGGTCTTTAAGAGAACACCGGGAACCGGCCACGCCCAGATTTCTTCACGTATTGCTGCCAAGTTTAGTTTCAGCTCTGTCCCGGTTGCTAGGTGACAATACACGGAGCTAGGGGTGAGATTAAATATGAACGTCAGATAGTCCCAATTCACAGCTGCTCTCTTCGGGTCCGGGTCTTAGTGGACCTGACCTACACAAACCTGGTAGGACGGGTCCTCTCAAGGATGCTAGTTCTGAAAATCATCTTTTAATAAAAAACAATAAAACACGTCCTCCTCTCCAGTGAATAAAATGTTCTTCTAACAGGAAGTTCCTCTTAACTTTCACCATAAACAAAGATGAACTGCTGGATGTTTCCAGCCAAACTCATCATGAAGGGGTTTGACTCACACTCTCCGTCCCTGGACGATGTCCACGTAGTCCTCAGACCTGGCATAGTAGCCGTCTGCACTGAGCGCGCCCCAGAAGTTACTCCACAGTCGACCCGATCGAGTGATCATCGGCGCGATGATGGGCCTGAGGAGGAAGTTCAGACCGTCTGTAACTGGGAGGGGAGGACTGATGGAATGCCACCCGGGTCCAAAGGAGACACTTACAGGTTCTGCTCAATCAGGATCTTCAGTGTGTTCTCGTTCTGTAAGACCACGTCGATGTCCAGGTTGAAGAAGTAGTCGCAGTCTTCGTCCTTCCGGCACAAGTCGCTGAAAAATCAGACCCAACATAATTAAAAGGATTACTCAGACAGACCTCAGTTTATCCGGGCATTCCGAGCAAAGGCCTCACTACAAACACTCCTGTGATCGGAGTGGATTAATCCGGTCTGCACCAAGCTGGTCTTACTGGTGCTTTCCTACAGAGGAATCCTCAAAGGAATGGTGTCTACAAAGATCTGAAAACTGTGGTTTAGAGAGTCGGATCACATCCAACTGTGTGTGTGTTTGCATGCGTGTGTATGTTTGCATGTGAGTGTGTGCGTGCGTGTTTGTGTGTGTTTGCATGTGTGTGTGTGTGTGTGTGTGTGTGCGTGGTTGCATGTGTGTGTGTGTGTGTGTGTGTGTGTGCGTGGTTGCATGTGTGTGTGTGCGTGTTTGCATTTGCATGTATGTGTGTGTTTGCGTGTGTGTGTGTATGTTTGCATGTGCGTGTGATTGCGTGTACGTGTGTGTGTGTGCGTGTATCTGTTTGCGTGTGTGTGTGTTTGCATGTGTGTGTGTGCGTGCGTATTTGTGTGCGTGTGTGTGTGTTTGCATGTGCGTGTGTGTGTGTTTGCATGTGTGTGTGTGCGTGCGTATTTGTGTGTGCGTGTGTGTGTGTGTTTGCATGTGTGTGTGTGCGTGCTTGCATGTGCGTGTGTGTGTGTGTGCATGTGCGTGCGTGTGTGTGTGTGTTTGCATGTGTGTGTGTGTGCGTGTTTGCATGTGTGTGCGTGTGTATGTGTGTGCGTGTTTGCATGTGCGTGTGTGCATGTGTGTGCGTGTGTGTGTGTGTGCGTGCGTGTGTGTGTGACGATGATGATGTAGATGATGCGTGGAACCACCCAGAGAGAGGTTGCTCCTCAAACACTCAGCTGGCCACTGTGTCACGATGGCGGCGTGTTTGCAGACACACGGCGGTTCGTGTCGATCAGATTCATCCCTGAAGGACGTGAACTCCCAGGAGGAGAATCAGAAAACTAAACAGCTCAACTGAAACAAAACTGAGAAAAACCACAACAGAAGATTTCTTGGTTTCTTCTTCAGATGAAACTCACAAGGCCAGGTCGCGGGAGGCGGGAGCGTCCATCTCCTCTTCCGGACCGACGGATTTAAAATCCTGATAAAGACTTCCGTGATCCTGCAGGAACGAGCTGACCTGACCTTCGTGATGAGGCTCCTGCAGGGATAGAATAAGACAGACGTGTGCAGGGGTCAAAGGTCGTCAGGTTCTAGCCGTTTTATTCAGGACCTTCTAGAACGAAGCGTTTCAGGGCCCGCCCTCCCCTGATTGGCTGCTACGAGGATGCTGGATGTCCAGGAGGGGGTTCTATGCTAATTGTCCTTCTTGATGTTTTTATTCACATCTGAAGTCTTTATAGAGGCGGTCGACCTTTAAAGTATTTATTTCTGCAGAAACAACATTTTTTCCCGTTTTCCTGGTGAGGAAAAGGGGCAAAAGCCTCTGGAGTCCCGGGACGGAGCTGGAATGTTTTACCTGGTTGTAAATGAAGAGTCTGAGCCTGTTTTTGGGATACTGGAGCTTCAGGAGACGTTCAAAGAACACAGAGACGAACGGCGTGGGCTGCTGGATGAAGATGCCGATCACCACCAGCGGGAATTCACTTTCCTGTGGGAAAAACAGATCCACGTTTAGGAAAACCACCAGGAAGAAAACTGCTTCCAAACGGGGGTGAGGAGGCATGTTCAGACCTTCAGAGCTGAGAGGGAACGCAGGTTCTGGTGGCACACGGTGCAGCCGTCCTCAAAGCTCCAGGTGTTGGGGATGTAGTTACCCAGGTAGTTAATCTGGAGCTGGGACACAGATTAACCATCATTTAACCAGATTATCTGCTGTTTAACTAGAGGAGGAACGTCAAATACCTTCGTTGGTCCGTTTCCGTGGATGATCACGGGAAGGGTATCGTACTGAACGTTTCTGGCCCGAACCCGACCGTTTTCAAACTTCAGAACCACCTCGTCTGAAACAGACCCAGAACCACAGATTATATAACTCACACATTTAGAACGTGTAGTCCTAATCCGGCCTCATGAGGGTCTCTACGACCAACGCTCACGTGGTCCTCCTCCCACCAGGAGTGATCAGCAGAAAGAGAACGTCACACACTGATGTGGACCAGAACCAGCCCGTCTGCTCTGAGGGGAACAGATCCGGTTACTGACGGGCCTCACATCCGCCAGATGTTACCAGCTGGAGCAGATGGTGGGAACAGTCTGACGGAGACTGTTAATCACGACGTGCCTGGATTATCTTTGCCTTTGATGGTTAGCTTAACCCTTTAAATAATAATAATTAATCTAGTGTTCAAAACTGAACATTAATTGATCCGTTTTTCTTTATTATTCATCCATCATCTTCTGCTTATCCAGAGTCGGGTCACGGAGGCAGCAGCCTAAGTAAGGATGCCCAGACTTCCCTCTCCCCAGCCACTTGGGCCAGCTCCTCCGGGGGAATCCCGAGGCGTTCCCTGGCCAGGTGAGAGACGTAGTCCCTCCACCGTGTCCTGGGTCTACCTTTAGGGCCTTTTCCTGGTTGGACGTGCCCGGAAAACCTCACCAGGGAGGTGTCCAGGAGGCATCCTGACCAGATGCCTGAGCCACCTCAACTGGCTCCTCTCGATGTGGAGGAGCAGCAGGTCTACTCCGAGCCCCTCCCAGATGGCCGAGCTTCTCACCCTATCTCTAAGGGAGAGCCCAGACACTCTGCAGAGAAAACTCATTCCGGCCGCTTGTATCCGTGATCTCGTTCTTCCGGTCACTACCCAAAGCTCAGGACCATAGGTGAGGGTAGGAACGTAGATCCACCGGTAAATCGAGAGCTTCGCCTTCTGACTCAGCTCTCTCTTCACCACGACAGACCGGTACAACGCCCGCATCACTGCAGATGCAGCACCAATCCACCTATCGATCTCACGCTCCAGCTTTCCCTCACTCGTGAACAAGACCCCGAGATACTTAAACTCCTCCACTCGGGGCAGGACCTCATCCCTGGCCCGGAGAAGGCATTCTACCCTTTTCCTAATCAAGACCGTGGTTATGAACAGAATACGTGACAAATGGCAGCCTTGGCAGAGTCCACCTCTCACTGGAAACGAGCCCAACTTGGTTGGTGGAGCTGGGTTCCCACTATCGGCTTGTGGAGCTCTCGGAGACGTCTGTGTTCCACCCGGTTCTCCAGCAGTCAGCCCGGCGTATCTCTGACTCAGAAGCTCTGGTGTTGTGCACAGTTAACTCCGGTTGTAGCTAGGTTGCTACCTCCGTTAGCTTAGCTCCCACCTCCGCGTTAGCTTCAGGTTAGCTTGTAGCTAGTTCGACCGGGTGTCGTCAGTTGATCCCAGCCTTACAGCCCCACCCTCAGCTCCACCTCTCTTCCCTTTTGTGGAATTGTCTGGGCTTGACGGAACCTGTGACACGGTCAAGATGGCGGTGGTGGCCACCTCCCATTTTAGCAGAAAAACGTGTTATTGGAGTCTATGGAAACCCATTGTCCAATATTTATATGTCGATGGGCACGACACTGTTTATGTTTACGACTACCAGCCACTAGAGGGCACCGTTGCTCTAAAGAAGCTGGGACTGTGAAAAATAGCGGACTTGACAAGACAAGCAGCTGATTCTGAGCCCAGAAGATGTTCTAACGGTAAAAACTGCTGTAAAATAATCTTATTAGTAGAAACGAGTCCTTATCCTGTACGGTTGGTCTCTGAACGTGGTGCTGGAGCGTGTCAGCAGTGAACCAACATCCCAGCGGCTGGACAATTAGTCCTGTTGTTGCAGTACCACCTCTGAACACCAGAGTGTGCGTGTTCCATATTCAACCTTTAACCACATTTTGCCCTAATTAAAAGCTCATTTTAGTCAAATGTTGAGCCAATATTTGATTTACTCTAACGAAGAACTCATCTTTGTAATATTGTGTAAAAACACTTCCTGAAACCAGTTTTCAGGAGCTGGAAACAGCCAATCAGAAGGGAGGATTCCACCACGGGAGCAGCACTTGAAACAAACAGAAGCCGTGCTCGTTTATCAGGATGAACCTGAAACCAGCTGGTCCCGAAGGTCCGAGGACCAATACCCAACCAGAAACCAGGTCCATAGCACTCACCGAGGGCTCCGTGGAGGTTCTGGAACAGCCTGCATTTACTGTCCAGGGTGATGTTTAAGGCTTTCTGAAAACAGATCACAGAATTCTCAGATGAACTCACCGTTTACATTCAGCAGCTCCAACTCTTCATGTCCATCCAAAATCTTCACCTGTTTCAAATTAAAAGCCTTGTGGAGTTACTGGAAGGCTTTTAAAGTGAAACACGTGATCAGGAAGTGCTGAGTCTCGTTAGCGGTAGCTCTGTGTTTAGAGGCGCTAATTAGCCTCGTTACTGAGCGTTTACCCTTTTAGCTGGATCGATGTAAATCTTTGTGAAGAAGAGCTGATCACTGTCATCGTCTCCTCCCGTCCAGTTAGAAATCATCTGTTTGACGTTGGGAAGGTAGCCGATAAAACCTGCCGACAGACGAGAACCATCAGAATTCAACTCCACCGGTTGGTTAAAATGATGCAAACAGGAGAGTCCTTTGTTCTTGTAGCCGTAGCTAACGAGCGCCGTTGGATTTGGGTTTTATGAGCTGCTGCCGAGAGCCGTAAACATCCACGTCAGCAGCGTGAGCAAGGGTTCGCCTTCTTAGGGCTAACGGCGTTGATCTCTTTGGAAACATCTTAGCTAAGAGAAAAACCTCAGTCTGGAGAAACACAGATTAGCTGGGCTGAAAGCAGGCCCCCACAACGGAGCTCTAAAATTGGTCTCAACCCAGAAGTACCAAAAATTGTAGTTCCACCCTCATCCACTAGGGGCTGGTGTCAGAAGCGAGCAAATCCTCATTGACTCCCATGTTAAAAATACCAATTTCACAGCAGAAATAAACATGTTTACAGCCTGGTACCAGAACATGTTTTAGGTTTAAATGATCTAGTTTATACTCATGACAACTCTGAGGGGGGTGAATGTTTTTCTCACTCTTCTGTTTAAGTGTATTAAAAGCCTAAAATTCTGTATAATTAATGAGCATCAGACCCACATGACCACAGAGCTAGCTCCGGGGAAAGGCCTCAGTAGAGCCTCGGTCTGGCCTGGAAACTGCTCCGGGATTTTGAGTCTCTGTGTTTGTGTATTCTTGTTTGGATATTATTTGTGCAATTGTTGGACAAAATGACTTGCTGTGGCATTAATTGCGCTAATAGAGCGTCCAAGGAGTCTCCACTTCATTTATTTCGGTAAGTAAAATTATATTTATGTATTTTAGGTCACTGCTGAGCTGAGCTTAGATTTTAACATGTACTGTTTAACCATGAAATTTAAATGTAATAGGGTAAAACCCAGTGCATTTAACATAATGCTGCACTTTAGAAAATGGGTTGAAATATAACATGTTGGAGGAGCTGGGTTCCCACTATCGGCTTGTGGAGGTCTCGGAGACCTCTGTGTTCCACCCGGTTTTACCCAGCGGTCAGCCCGGCGTATCTCTGACTCAGAAGCTCTGGTGTTGTGCACAGTTAACTCCGGTTGTAGCTAGGTTGCTACCTCCGTTAGCTTAGCTCCCACCTCCACATTAGCTTTGGGTTAGCTTCAGGTTAGCTTGTAGCTAGTTCGACCGGGTGTCGTCAGTTGATCCCAGCCTTACAGCCACACCCTCAGCTCCACCTCTCTTCCCTTTTCTGGAATTGTCTGGGCTTGACGGAACCTGTGACACGGTCAAGATGGCGGTGGTGGCCACCTCCCATTTATCTTCAAAAATGTGTTATTAGAGACTATGGAAAGGAAATGTCCAGTATATTTATGTCGATGGCTGAAACAGACGACCTAACTGCTAGTCACAACAGACCCTGTTATAAAAGCGACCTAAATGAAATTAAATCGCAAACGTTTCATATCTACAAATGTCGACCATATTTTACACACTTTATGTTGCCATAAAAGTTACAGTTCATTGTTATTCCAGCCAGATATGCCACAGTAGCTAACGCTGAAGCTAATTTCTGCTGCAAATAAGCAGAAGTTCACGCATGACAAGTAAAATGTTTCTAAAGTTCTGTTTGCAGGAAATGTTCATTCTTTCAGACTAAAATTTGTTTTTTAAACAGTCTAAATAATCTGTAAATGGTCCCACTCAGACTAGCTGTTAGCCCATCAATCCGGTCAGAATCGATCTGTTTCTCTAACTTGAGCTTGTTAATGTCCTAATGGGTGTGACCCCGCGAGGACAGTTGACCGTTGAGCAGAGTTGATGGTTTATCCCTTGAGGTCCACGTGGCAGGGGTGAGGTGGTGCTCACTCCTCACCCCTGCCACGTCGACCCTTTCCTCGTGGGGTCACACCCATTAGGACAGTGGGAGGGTTAAAGTCCAAAGAAAAGCTCTGAAGCACCTTCTGAGACTAGAAGATTACGGAAGTCTGGCTGCTGGGAGGGAAAACACAAGGACTGGATCAGGAGTTTGTGGGGTTGTGTTCACTAGGAGAACATCTGGGAGAATCCACCCCGTGTTTGTCCGAGTTAAAGGAAGCTCAGTGCCGTCTGACCCACCTCCTGAGCCCAGGAACCTGTTCCCCTCCCGGACGTGGGGGTGTTTGTCCTCCAGGTGTCTGTCGGGCCAGATCAGGCTCTCGGAGGAGAAAACCACTTTGTGCTTGGCCTGCTGAAACTTCCTGAGCAGCTCTTTAGGGCTGGAGGCGAACACCACATCGAAGCTGTGTGAAGAAAAAAGATCAAAAAGGGAAACGTTTACAGCTTCTGGTAGCTCCGAACAAACGAAGAGCCTCAGGCTGCAAAACACTCTTAATTTGAAGAGCTAAGCTGCCTGTGGTTCTGTTTATTTGGTTGTTTTCAGAACGTGGGCACATTTCACCTCAACACCCACATCTGTGGCTTTCATACGAGGATTTTCTTTACTGGTGTAACGAGTTAAAAATACACAAAACGCTTAAGAAAGGCTGTCGTACGTCTGCAGCAGACGTTTGAATAAAATGAGACAGTGGAGCGGGAGAAAAACACAAATTCCTTCGAAGATGTTTATGTCCTGAACAGGAAACGACTAAAAACTGTTTATAAGTTTAATCTAAACAAAAGCACATTTCTGTGAATGCCGAGTGCTGAAAACCAGTTCGCCAAAAGCTGCCGAGGAAGCCGAAATTTATTTAAATTAAGGAATATTTAAAAAATGCGAAAAGTTAAGATGATGCAACAAAAAGTTTTCAGCATGATCCCTTTAAACGGGGGCCGACACTCACACGTGTGTGTGTGTGTGTGTGTGCATGTGTGTGTGCGTGCCTGTGTGTGTGTGTGTGTGTGTGCCTGTGTTTGTGTGTGTGTGTGCGTGCGCGTGCATGTGTGTGCATGTGTGTGTGTGCCTGTGTGCATGTGTGTGTGCGTGTGTGTGCCTGTGTGCATGTGTGTGTGTGTGCATGTGTGTGTGTGTGTGTGTGGTAGTCCAGGTCAGTGAGCTCACCATCTCTGATTTCTGCATTTGAACCTCTAAAATCATCACGTTCAAATGAATGGGAAAGTTTAAGGATGTATTGTGTCATTAACCGTTATAGTTGAAATAGAAAACTGGTATCGGCCAATGAAACCAGAATCGGTGCATCTCAGATTATATCTTTAAAAGCATAAACCCGTGAGAAAAAAACGAGTCAAATCACGTGAAAAAAACAACAATATCTGTGTTTCATATAAAAGTTATGAAGTAAAAAATCTGTTGGAATCTCTTTATAAAAGATGTGACGCTCTCGGGGATGATGTCATCACCCACGGCTGCTGCCGAGAGTTTCGGAAAATGGTAAAAACTGACTAATTGAATCAACCTAGAGTATTATGATCTGTTTAAAGGTAGGATGACAATGTTTGTCAGGAGTAGTCGAAGAAGATGAAAGAAATAATGACGAGAGGAGGAAACCGGAAGCAGCGCCGCCTGAGAGGGACCGATGATCAGACAGGTGGAGGTGACAGTTAGGACATACCTGTCGACAAACAGGACGATCTGATCCTCAGACGTCATCTTCTCCAGAGCCGCTTTCAGGAGCCGAACTTTCTGCCCTCCCCCTGGGGCGGACATGTAGTCGCCCCCCGTCCATGTCTCGCCTCGGCCCAGGACCTGGAGACACCAGAGCAGGAGATGAGGCTTTACTTCTGGACCTCGGGAGGGCTGGCTTCTTCCTGTTTGGGTTCCTACCTTCACCGTGTAGTTGAAATATTTAGCCGACCTCAAAAACCGACTGAAGCCTCCAGTCTCTTTGGTTGCTACGGTGACCACCAGAAGTTTCTCTGAAACATAAAGCATCAGCAGAAGAGATGAATCCGAACGTGCAGGTGTAGCGGACTTCAACCAGGCAGAAGTACGACCGATTTGTGTTTCCTGTGTACTTTTATCATCCAGGGAAAAGGTGCAGAACGTCACAGAAACAACCATTTGTACAAAAGGTACAGAGAAACTGCTCAACCGTTTTAGTAACGAAGCACTTTTATGAGGAACTTTTACACCTTTGATTCATTTTTTTCAGTCAGATTTAAATTTTAGGGAATATTTTAAAAATGAAGATGAGATTATTATTAATTATAGAAATGTACGTTTATATTTCAGATTCAAATGAGGTCTATCTTGACGGTTTATCTGTAATCTGGCCTGCTTAAGGGGTTGTTGTTTATTTTGTTTTTTCCAGCAGGTGTATTTTATATAAATGATAAAACCAGTTTACTTTGAGGGATGTTAAAGTCTCCCAGTAAAGCACAGGAAACACTTCAGATAATCTGAGCTGCGCTGCTCTGGGTGGCTGCATGTTGGAGTAGCTCTGTTGACTATACGGACGTTTTGCCTTTTCTTGGACATTTTTTCTTCTAGTTTCTCAAGAAAATCTGTATTTTTTTGGACATTTTACTTTTCTGTTTCTGGTGCTGTGAAGCTTGGAGGATTTTTACTGCTATTTTTTAGCTTTTTTCACTTTTTGAGCATTTGTTATGATGCGTAACCATGGCAACCATTGTAAACCAGCTTGGTGATTTCAGTTTTCCTGGTAGTGTTTAATCAAAGAGCAATGTGACAAAAACAATAAGTTACTTAGAAGCTAAATACGTACAAAGAAATAACTTGCAGTTGAGCCTCTTGACTTTTCTGTTTGCTAAATCAAGCCAAATGACTCTTCTATTAGCTGATGATCCATTTTTAAATGTAAACAAGTCAAAATAGTTTGTTCACTTAGTGTTATTAAAGTTATAACTTATTCGCTGATGAAAAAGTGGCATTTATGTATATTTCTGTCAAACTGGTGCAGAAATAAAGACCAGTCCTTTCTCCAGACACCACTACTGCACAAGGCAGACAGCATGTAGGTCTATTTGATATAAAAGGTTGATTTTTGTAAACTCTACAGTATTAATAACACTTAATAAAGGTTTAACTAACATTTACAGATGAAAAGCTGGTGTTCTTTTTACAAAGCATCCTATTATTGAATGAAAGCATTTAGCATAATCATTAAACACACTTTAAAGTTGATAAAAAAAGTCCTTTCATTTGTTGTATTTACTCAAAATCGCATGTTCTCAGTTTTCTTGCCTTATTTTCTCCTCGTGCTCACATATTTTCTTTTATCCGGGAAGAGAAACGTAAACGTGCAGGTTAGTTTCCAGCAGCTGCGGGCGGAATCCCGTCCACGTCAGCGACATGCGGGGCCCGTCTAATTCCTGGTTCTCCGGAAGCTGGCCAACTGTTCAAACTCATCACAAACTCTGTTTGATTTAGAGAAACCACACGCGAGCTCAGAGATAAGATGGTCGACGCGAGTCTCTGACTGTTGGTGGTAATTCGGCGTAAATAATAGCTCAGAAAAAGCGATAAAAAATCTCAGTTTTCCATAACTGGTGGAGCGATTTTAAGCTAACATTTAAAGGCAGCGGGTAATGTTTGAATTAGTCACACACGAAACTGCTGGAATGTTTTCTTACAGGAAAGAATCTGGTTTTACTTTATTCAGCCAGGAGAAGTCGCTCTCAGCCAAGTGTGAAGCGGCTCCGTAACGATGAGACGGCCGCTTAACGAGCGATAAAAGCGGCTGCAGGCGCGGTGTGAGCGGGACGTTTCCTCCGGACTTACCCGTCGGGATTCGCTGATCCTCGCAGGTGGTCAGCGGGAGAAAAGCAGAGAAACAAACCAGGAACAACAACAAGCACTCCATTTTAGCCGAACTTTAGCGAAATGTGTTGCAGGGACCGGACCGGACCGGACCGGACAGCCGAACTCCGACAGAACTCTTCCTCTCCTCCTCCCTTATGAATGAACTCCTTGTGATGCGTTCATAACGGTCTGGATGGCTGAGTTCATCGGTGGGTTAACCTGGGAATGAAACGCCCTCCGTGGATGGGTGGGATGGAGAACATGGACCGAACCGGAGGACATGAGTCCCAGCACGTAGACGCGCTCCCCTTCACACACTCACACACACACACACACACACACACACACACACACACACACACACACACTCAGATTTTTTTTGCATGTTTAAGGAAGTTTCCAGATCTTTGGATGTTTAACCCTCACGTTTCTCCTCTTCGTGCTGAACCAAAACTTCCTGTAGAAATATTATATAATACTTCAGAAGTTCAGTTTTACATTAATTCCATGCTCGGCTTCAGTCAATAGAGCAAAAAAATAAAATAAAAAATGCAGCAAGAGCTTAACGTTATAATGTGATTTAACCTTTACAGAGCTATTCAAGGGCCTGGGGGGCCGGTGTACAGCACGTTTTAGTTGTTTCTCTGCTCCAACACACGTAATTCAGTGGTTGAATCACCTGTGCCGCAGCTCCATCAGGTTCTGCAGAAGCCTGTTAATCACCTACTGATTGAAATCAGGATTAAACCAAAACGTGTTGGATAACAGGTGTTCTCCAGGCCCGGAATTGTATATCAAGGAAGTACAGCAATTTTTCTAATTGTTTTTGGTAATTCCCCCAAAATACACATCCTCCCAACATTTTTTGATAAATTGCATTAGAAAAGCCAAAATTATTCACAAAAACACATCCTTCTGTATAAAAAAAAGCACTAAGGAGATATAAGTGTTATCATTTTCAGTCCAGATGGGATCAGATGCATCTGTGACGGAAAAATTGCACACATAAAGAAATGAAACATGAACATTTTATTTATGTAGTGATTTTATACAAAAAGGGTAAACAAGTAGAGGACAAAAATAAAAGCTACATGTCTGAAAACTAATGATTATGCGTTCATAAAAGGAAATGTTCCAAAAAAAATGACTCCCAATATGCCTAAATCATTACACTAAAATCCTGTGTGACCATCAGAGTCTTCTGCTTCAATCCTTCTCAGAAGACTAAAGGTCCTCTCAAAATTATGTCAGAGATAAGTGAAACTTAGTTATCACTGCAGGTGCCTCTTCATAAAGTCACACTCACCCACTCGCTCACAGACACTCACAATTCACAGATCAAACAGGCGACTTGGGTTCAGTGTCTTTCCTAAGGACAATTGGACATTGGTCATTTCATTTGTTTTGGAGACTTTAACATGATAAATAAATAAATAAATAAATAAATAAATAAACAAATAAATAAATAAATATGGATGTTTTGTGGTCACAGGGCACATCACCATTAGAAAACGACTGTTTCTCAGCATGTGTAAACAGACTTCGTTGGTGTAGTTTTACTCCTGCCCAGTAGGGGGCAGAGGTCTGACAGCACGTTCATGTCCAGCTGCCATTTAAACAAAGAGCAAGACGAACCAAACCAGAAGTGTCAGCCGACAAAAGTCCACTAAGAAGTCAGGCGATTTTTGTTTTACTCGAAAACCCATCAAAGGAAACTAAATACTTTCTGAGTTAAAGCAGCGATCTGCGTCGCACACGTCCAACTCGGTAAATGAAGATAAAAACGAGGCGGGAAGCGTATTTTCGACAGAATTCGATATCAGTGTTAGCTGCTTAGCTAGGCTACTGTCCTCGGTGGACCCTGTAACTAGACTCGATGTAACGTTTTAAATGCACTTCTCCGCGGGAGAAACTGTGGACTAAACTTAATGTAACACCTCAAATCTCCCTTCTCATGCCGGAAACGGATCATTAACCCCATGTGACATCTTTGGGTTTCCTGTTTGCGGTAGACACTGATAACTAAACTTGATGTGACTCATTAGCTGACCTCAGCAGCACCCTGGGTGCCGTGTTGAGACGCAGACGCTTAGGTGGGCTTCCGTTGTTCTATCACAAAATGTGGCTGCAGCAGAGACTGAAGGGGCTCCCGGGGTTGTTATCCAGCAGCTGGGCAAGGAGGGTCCTCATCGGGGTGCTCCTCCTCCTCATCTTCTACTGGTACCTGGGAGCGGGCGGCAGGTGGACGTTCCTGGGCGGCCCGTCCCTGCACGGAGGCGCGGTGGGACAGTGTCTCCAGACCGAGATCCACAGGTGGAGGTCCATCGTAGAACGGGGAGAGGGGGTCTACAGGTCACCGGAGGAACCGCTGGACACGCCTTTTGTGTCCGGTAATGGACACATATTGATCGACGTCGACTCTAACAGGCTGTGGGTGTCTTCGGCTCCGCAGCCCGGCTCGGCTCCGGTTCTCCAGACCGAATTCTCCCCGAGGATGGGAGTTAATCTGGACGGCGAGCGGGCTGTGGCCCGGGCCAGCATGCTGTGGTTCCGGAAGGGAGCCGTGCTGTCAGTCCGCTGCGTTTTAACGGCCGCGGCGCAGTCCTCCCGGGACTGCGTTGCTATTCGGGAGGAATTCATGGCCCACCGGAGCAGACCCAACGTGTACCTGCAGCGAATCCACGTGAGCAACCCCTCAGACAGAACCGTCACCCTGGACATCACCTCCGACAACCCGACCCACAGGAGCAAGTTCTCCACCAGTGTGGAGACCTTGGAGAACCGAGAGGTGGAGCTGTCCTCCGGCAGGGTGGCGGTGGAGAACCAGATGGTGCTGGTGGTGGTGGTGACCAGAAAGCCCACCATCAGGGTCCAGGTCCAGGCCAAATCTGAGTATTCAGACAGTGTCCTGTCCGTGGTGTGGACCTCACAACCCATTGATCCTTCCAAGCTGGAGGAGACCTTCAGCACCCTCCGAGATGGAGCCAAGAAGGAGATGGAGGAGCTGCTGAGGACTGATGTCGCCAACCTTGTTCTGGATCACCAGAAGGCCTGGATGGACCTGTTCATTTCAGGTGAGCCACAGCTGGACTCATAATTTTAACCATATTTTGTATTTTCCTTCCTGTCAGTCAGACTGAGCTGTAATTGTCTAAAGCGGTTCTGGATCAACGGTTCTCCTGACCCTCTGAAGGTCATCCAGACTTTTGCTGCTTTTCCTCCCAGTTTTTTTTTCCTGGAACTGGAACATTTTCAGAGGAATGCTTTCTAATTTAGCCCTGACCTCTGAGTCATTCTTCCAAAACAAACCAGCCGGAGTTACGGTGACACAGATCTTCAGATAGAGCATCTGGTCAAAGCGGCTTTAAACACAAACCCAGTGGTAGGAGTAACAAAGTGTCTGGATGATAATTTCCAAGCTCCTTGGCGATAAATCTGATATGACTGGAATGCCTGATTACACAGAAATTCCAAGGATCCTACATCCTTGGAATGAGCAGCACAGCTAAACACGTGATTAGATGCCGTTGAATACGTGCTCCAGTCCTCGGTTTGGAGCTTTGAGTGCAGCCAGGTGTTCTCCTGTCACAGGTGTGTGAGGTTCCTCAGTAAGATGTAATCAACCAAACACAAACTCCTTACTCCTTGTGTTGAGTTTGTAACGGAGGACGGGTAGAAAAGAAATTTGGTGTTGATTTGCACCGTTCACCAACCGCGGGGCTCAGATGCTGATGTCTCTGAGCGGCGCCGTGGGTCTTCTGGTGGCGGGACCGTCAGCTTCCTGTGGATTCCGTCTGACTTGAAGCTCTGATGTGTGAATACCATCACTGACTGGATGATGTTTTGTTATTGTGTTGATGAAAGGTGTTGAAATGAGGAGGATCACGGACTCCCACACCCCGTCCAGCCGTACGGTGAACACCACACTTTACTACATCCTGTCCGCCACCACGGCGCCCCTGCTGGACAACCGGCTGGCCAGTGAGGATCGAGCTCGTCTGGAGTCCAGCCTGAACTACGCCGACCACTGCTTCAGCGGCCACGCCACCATGCACGCTGAGAACCTGTGGCCCGACAGGGTGAGCAGCACCGCTCAGATCCTTCAGCTGGTCACCTTGTGGACTCTGACGCTGCAGAAAAGAGGCTGCAAGGTCCTGGTGGCTACCGGCGCCCACGGGGCCATGCAGGGCATGGTGCTCAGTTTCGGTGGCCTCCAGTTCACGGAGAACCACCTTCAGTTCCAGGCCGACCCGGATGTGCTGCACAACAGCTACTCCCTGAGAGGGATCCACTACAACCAGGACCTGATCAACCTGGCGGTGCTGCTGGACCCCGACGGAAAACCCTTCCTCCACGTCTCGGTGAAGCAGCAGGAGACGGCGGTGAAGCTGTACGCCTGCGAGGCCGGCTGCCTCAACGAGCCTGTCGAGCTGACGTCAGAGGTCAAAGGTCACACATTCCCCGTCATGGTGACTCAGCCCATCACGCCGCTGCTCTACATCTCCACCGACCTGCGCCACCTGCAGGACCTCCGTCACACCCTGCACCTCAAAGCTATCCTGGCCCACGAGGAGCACATGGCCAACAGGTACCCGGGTCTGCCCTTCCTGTTCTGGTTCAGCGTGGCGTCGCTCATCACGCTCTTCCACCTCTTCCTCTTCAAGCTGATTTACAACGAGTACTGCGGCCCCGGGGCCAAGCCCCTCTTCAGGAGCAAGGTATAAACCTCCGTGTGACGTCCTCTGTGTGCAAACGTCTCCTCTGTCGGCTCTCTGCCAGGCTCTGCCAGAACTCTCATTTTCCGTCTCACGTCTGGAGTGGGTCAGCAGCCTTGCACACCTTTCCTTTTCCTTTTTCCCAAATGATTCCACATCCTTGTGTGTGGGATTTGAAAACATCAGCTTTGAGCTGAAAGCTGCAGAAAACCCAGTCAGACCCGTTCACCCGTGGCTGAATGTAACCTGGAGCTGACCCGGGTGGGAGGAAAACGAGCACAAGTGTTCCTTTTTTAGTTAGAAATGAATGACTTTGATTTTGTTTTGCTGTTTCTCACCTTCACAGCTCAGCTTGTCTTTGATCCTTACGTTCACCACATGTTTAGAGGTAAAAACGTGGTTTATTCTGTCTGCTTTGTCCCGGTTTTCTGTCACACTCAGCCATGATCTGGTCCTTTTGTATATTTTTAAACAGTCTCCAGACGAGGGAGGATTTGGGTTTTTCAGCAACAGATTCAGTGTGTTTAGACACTCAGAGATGCTCTTCGAGGAGACCGTTCTGCAGAACTCCGCTCAGCAGCTTTAAACGTAAAACATCTAACTTTATTCAAACAAGTTTCTGATTTTTGGCCTTAACTCATCCAGGTAGAAGCTGATGAAAAACAGCAGTTTTCACCGCGCTAAGCGAGCAGAAACCAGATGAAAAGGTGTTTACGTGAGCCATTTGTGTTCCTGGTGTTTCTGAGGAGGATGAAACGAGTCCGACCGAGCCTCGGCGGTCCGATTGGAGCGAGCTGCAGGATGAATGTTGTCGTTTCTCTGCCTGCAGGCTGTTTCTGCTCTTTCTGTTTTCTGACTTTTTCATGTTTTCTATGAAATCACCTAATTAATTAAATGAACAACAAACGTGCAGCCTTGCCTCCTTCCTCCTCAGCATGTCTGTCTCACCTGTGGGTGGTGGTGAGGTGATGGCAGCCGCCCCCATCCACAGCTCTAACCTCCCCCCTCTGACTCCACCAGGTCTTCGGGAAACGTGAGGACGGCTCCTGCGACTCCATGGATGCTCCTTAAGCTCTGTTGCAGCGCATGTGGATGCATGAACATGGGGGGGGGGGGGGTCTGCTGCTGTTGCATGTTTAACCACCTGCACCTTTCCCGGGAATAACATCCTGAATGACCTGATTCCCAATCCTGCTGTCGATGATCTTCTGCGGCGTTGGAACGACAATTCCGTTAAATCCCTAATTATTCCCGTCTGTCGACACTCGGCTGTAATCTAACACCAGATTCGTCCTTCCACCAGTAGGACACCTGGATATCTGGCTTTGGTGGAAAAATGGTGTTTAAAGGAGTTTTTGACATGAATCAAAGGGGGAAGATCTTATTTTTCTCCAAATGTAACAAATTATAAAAAGGATCAACTTGTGTGAGAACCTCCGTGCTGTCCTCGCGTAGGAAACGTTGGGCTTGACGAAACTCCCGTGTCCAAAGGTGGTTTAGTTTCGTGTCTGACTGCTGGGCTCGTCAAAGACCAGCGATTCCCGCCACGCCGTCCTCGGAACGCCGGATACAACTCAACAAGTGAAGGAAAAACTAAATTCCAGCAGATAAAACCAGAGAGCTGCTTCAGCCGCTCGACTTTGTGACGGTTCAGATCCTCTGGAGGGAGAAAACCACGGCAGGCTGTTTTTATTATTCCCGCAGGATTAATACGTAATCCCGGCAGTAGCTCCCGCTGCCAACCAATAACCATTCAATTATTAGTGATTATAAAATAATAAAGGTGATTTTGACCGCAGATGTTTGGCTACTGGTGCCACTCTGACTAGCTGTTAGCTCATCAATCTGATCAGTTAGTCTCCGTTTCTCCAAACTGAGGTTGAGTGCGTGTTCTCTGTACCAGACGTTATTGGTGAAAAAGTTCCTTTAATTCAGTCTGGAGAAATGAGCGCAGGAATATTGGATCATTGAAGGCGCTTCAGGAAACCCGGCGAGTCGTCGGTCGACGCCGTCTCAGGTACGAAGTTTGGATCCAGTTTCTGTCCAGAACCAACCTGCCTTTGTTGTTTTTCTTATTCAGCCACCAGAGACCGGAGAGGAGCATCAGGGTCGGACGACCCGGACCGGGAACGCTCCGGAGTTTGTGTAAATAATGAGAATTTACTGATTTTCTTCCTTTTTCCGTTTTGATTTCAGCATCAGCTGTTGGGTTTTTCAGAATAAGAGCATCCTTATTTCCGGCCCTGCGGAGGTTGAGCTGGCGATCGTTATAAATCAGGCTCATGAACACGCTTCAGCTGATTGGTCAGTCCTCTCTAATGTGAACTACTGAGTGCCTTAATGAAGAAAGGAGGTCATTTATTGAGTCGCTGGTAAAACATTCAGATTCTCACTTGGATGTTTCGTCGAAACCGAAGCGAAATAGAAATTTGGAGTTTGTTGGTTTTTTTGGGAATGAATCGTGGAATTCTTGTGAATTTTTGTTTGTTTGTTTGTTGGAATCTGATCGAATAAAAACCTGAAACAGATAAACATCCAATCTTTTATTAAAAAGAACTTTTCTGTGTGGAAAAAAAGGCCCGATGATCCCGTTTAAGGCAGCAGAGCGGTTCAGGCTCGGTTCTCTTTGGTTTGGACCGAACCAACGGGCTCCTGGTTCTGCTGCTGCGTTTCCAGGCACTTTTTTCTGTCAGTCACTTTCTGTGTGCAAAGAGACAAGTGTGTTTGGGTCGGCTTGACCCGGTCCAGAGCTGCTCCAGAACCTTTACAGTGAAACTGATTTAACAGCAAAGAGAATGATGAGATTTTTCATCCGACCCAAACTGAGATCTGGGATTGTGGTTCTCCCGTAGGAACGTTGTTCCCCATCGGTCCCATTGCCATTACGACAAGGTGGATCAGAACCGGTAAGTCACGAGTTGTGTCACTGCAGATCAGAGTCCTCCTGACCCTGTTCAGACCCATCTCGTGGTCCGAGGTTCTATCAGTGGTTCTGACTATTAACAGTAATGCTCCAGTAGTTCAGGCCAGGTTTGGACTGCATGGTTCCAGGAACAAGCCCAGGTCGGGTTTAGAAGAACCTTGAACGATTTGGTCCTAAAGAGTCCGTTTGGATCCAAACGGACCGGATGTATGACCCGCCACCTCCATCAGAACAGAACTCCTCCACTCAGCCCAAATCTAATCTATTCTGTGAAGTAATGTTTTAACCAGAGGTTCTGATCCAGGACCGCTAGGTTCCACATCGGGTCAGAGAGACACCCAGCAGGACCCGTCTGTCAGCAGATCAGACAGACGGGTCTGTGTTCCGAGTGTCTCCAGATCTCTGCTCCCACAACTACAACTCCGACATAATCAACTTTAAAAATACGATGAATCGATGTTTGTCATTAAAAACAAAACCAAACTCCGGCTAAATATGAAGAATGAGACTCGTGCAGATTTGCACCGCGGCCGGTGTGAATGCTCTGAATCTGATCCTAACCGCATCTGGAGTGAATGTGGATTTTAAACGGGATCAGAACCAAACGATGCTGCCTGTCCTGGTTTCCAGCATCCCGCCAGGCTCCCGTAGCAGATCTGCCTGTCTCAGGTCAGAGCCCCCCCCCCCCCCCCCCCCACACACACACACACTAACTACACTCAAATGATTTTAACGGATGTTTGAGAAAAACATATTTACCGCCCCTCTTGAATCTGGAATCTTGCTTCCTGATATCTGGACATCTCTCCTCTGATTGGCTAACAGCAACACGACTCTACCACTGTTTGCTCTGCTACGTTGATGTTTTATCTCCACAAATAACAAGCCTGGAGGAGTTCTGCTGTGTGGTGGAGTTGCTAATGCTAATGTTAGCTTCTACTAAGTGAGACGTTCTCAGCCGTTTCCTGGACGCTAAACCAACAACAGCCTTCCCCGTCGTGAGTCCAGAAGGGTGAGTCCATGAATGTTAGTGACAGGGTGACGTAGACCTGTCAGGCTTTTCTATCCTAGAGTTTCACCGTCTGTTTTCTATCAGAAGCTAAAGCAGGAGACGTTCTTCAGGACCATCACGTCCTGTTTGCGGTCTGGTCTAGATGTGCATCGTGGGACATTGGTTTGTCCTCAGCATGATTCTGTATGCACAATGACCTCTGACCTTATAAAGAAACCCGGATCTGACCCGGAGCAGGAAGGAATCCTACCTAAGAAACTACGTGCCTACATACGTACGTCCACGCGTATCCAAACACGGACTCGAATTTTCCTGAAACTGTAAGGTGAGCTGAAGAGTCTCGGTCCTTGAAGTCAGCCAGTCTGGATGAAAATCCAAAGATCCTGAGTGAGTGGCGCCGGAACGCCGCGGCGCTGCCATCAGAGGAAGTCCGAGTGAGATGAACTACCAGTCCTTCAGCAGGCTGATCTGAGCAAAGATTTTCAGAGCTGGGCCCAGTTTGATGTTCATGGTTCCCATGAGATGGTCCTCCTTCAGCAGCAGGAGCGCCTGTCCATCGATTTCCTGGGAGCGGAATTCCTCTGCGATCTCCAAACAACCTGCAGCCAAAATCAGATCGACGACAGCCATCAGACAACGGCGGCGGTCGCCATGATGGATGAGAGCGTTGGTGTTGTTAAAGCCGTCGGTAAAAAAAATCCACCTTTAGGTGAGTAAATCGTGATTTCATAGTAAAAATGTAAACATGACAGATTTCCTAACCTATAAACACTTCAGAGGGTGATTTTATTTTGAAAACCAGGCAGAAGAAGACGAGGTTTTACTTTGAAAACCCAGCTGTAACTCTGCTGTGTTCTGGAGTTTATGTGGGAACAATTCAGCTTTACCAATTTGGATCGGGACAAACGGAACAAGTTCTGTTGGGAGTTCACAGCTGGGAAAATTTAGGAAGCTGTTGTTTTTATCCCCATCCTGTCACCACGGCGACCTGCACAGGGCGCCGGGACCCACCTGGCAGGGTGGAGATGAACTCGTAGACATCTTCGATGTTCCACAGCCCCGGGCCGCTGGGCAGGAAGCTGTGGGGTAGCAGGGGCAGATCAGGGGTCTGCCTCTGGACCTGGGAGGGCAACAGCGGAGACGGGGTTCTCCTATAGCCCGACAGGTCCGAACACTGACTGGACTCCCCCTGAGCGGGGTGCACAGAGTGGCCAGCAGATGGCGCCGCAGCAGCCACGGGTTTCTGCAAGGAGGGCGGGGTCTGAAAAGCAGAACGGTGTTATTTTTATCATCTTTGCTTTTATCAGGTTTATTTAAAAAAATACTTAGTTTGAATTTCAAATTAAAAGCCCCAGACTCTTCACCCTCTTTTTCAGGTCCACGCTGGAGTCTTTGTGGGTTCCGTTCAGGACTCTTTGCCTCTTCAGGTTCTCCAGGGTGGTTTTACGGTTTGGGAAGAGACCCATTCTCTTTGTGCATCCCACATTGTAGCTACAGGAAGATTTACACACCTGAGCCGTGAGACACACTCGTCCCAAGTTTTTACAGATCAGACCTATAAGGGAGTCTGATCAGAACCAGAACTTCCGGGGACGAAAGCTGCCTCACCGTTTAGCGCAGACTGTAGAGCAGAACCTCTTGGACCTTTTGAAGATGTAGGCAAAGTCCACCTTCCCACAGAGTTCACAGGTCAGCATGGGCTCCTGCTGGGCCGGTACGTCTGAGGGGCACAATAACAAAGACGACCTAAACCAAGTCTTCTGACAGCAAAAACATTTAAAACGAATCCTGGAATAAACAAACACCAGTAAAGTGTGACTGAAACGGGAAACATGCCAGTTAAAAACACGCTGAAGCCTTCTGGAAGTGTCATGGAGGAAAAACCAACAGAATCAGCTCCTCGTCAGGACAAAACTCTTACAAACAAAACAACAAGCCGTCAAACCTTTACACTTTGATGAACGACCGTCCATCTTTACGTCTGCCGTGCGTCTCCTGAGACTCTCTATGGAGAAGGACGGACGCTCCACCTGCACAACGGAAAAGAGATGATGATGGACGAAGACGTAAAGAAACTCAATGTTTCTGGTTGTTGCAGCAATTTACCAGGGGTGGCCATGGCCACCCCTTGGGGGCGCCCTTGGTTTAAAGTGTCACCCACAGGCCATTTCTGACCTTCAACTACAATTACAAAAGAACAGTAAAATCAGCGTTTCTCAGATTCATAAAAGACTCTCACAGGAAATGGCTCGGCACCTTCCTGGATCACAAAGCCTTCGATCAGGTGGGTGAGGATGTGGGACGTGTCTATCGCCTGCTGGGCTGCTTTGCTCTCTCTGTTGTCTTGGCTGCTGTGAGTGTTCCCATTCCCAGGGGTCATGACTGGAGCACAGGCCGCCCCTCACCTGTCAACACAACAACAACAACAACAACATGTGGGTCTGAAGGCTTTTCACATTCGCAGAGGATGTAAACAACAGGAAGGTGGCAGGTTGGAAGCGTTAACTCCAACTCTGTCTGACCTGCGGCCCTTCTGGGTTTGGCACGGATGGATCCAGACTGATTCTTTGAACTTTGGCTGCTTTTATACTGTTTAAGTCACTTTTAGCCTTTCAAATCTGACCTTTCATGTTGACATTTAGCTGCACTTTAAAAACAAACTTGTTTTTGTTTATGCTGATGACACCTAATCTGGCGTTACAAATTAAGCCGATATAAAGAGAAACACATAATATATCATAATTACTTTAAATCTGGGCTGTATGTGGTGATTTATTGGAGCAAAGGACAAAATTTAACTAAACTGACCAGTTTCAGAATAAAGCCTGGCGCTCCACAAACACGCAGCCTGCTCAGAACGGTTAATATATTCAAATAAACGTTTAAATAACGAATCTATCTATGAAACACACAGTGTCTAAAGTCCAGCTATTAGTACTAATCGGTATTTAGTCGTTAGGTTATTTTTTATAGCTCTTAATAAAATAACATGTTTATGACTATTTCTAGTATCGCTAACGTGAATAAAAACCTCCAGAGCTGGTTTTAGTTTCTGGAAAGAACTTTTGCTCTTCGACTTGAGCAGTCGGCTTACTTTAACCGTCCGAAACCACGTCGGAACCAGTTTGAGGCGTCCCGCTCGGAAACAATGGTTGAGGGAAGAAAAGCTCTTTGTTCGGCGGCTCGAAACCAAACAACGCTTTCATTTGCTTCAGCGCTCCGTGCGCCGGGGCCCGGGCTCGGCGAGGGGCCGGTCAGATAAACGTTTAACCACCAAAACGAGCCACGCCGCTGCTACACGCGCAAAGTTAGTAACGCGTTCATATCTTCACCATGTTTCACCGTCCTCCGTACGAGCAGCGCGAGACTGATCCAATACAAACAACACGTTTCTGCTAGCCAGCTAGCAAAACTGTCCACAACCACTTCCGATGTGGTGGCTTCAAAATAAAAGCAAGACTTATCCAACAGCGCTCAATTCAGCCACGCGTTTACCAGCTTGTTGCATTTATTTTGAAAATAAAACAAAGTTATGATATTAAACGTGAGCTAGCTTTACAGAGGCGCACAAACAGCTGCAGGGGGAAATAACACTCTGGCAACCTTCACGGCGGCTCCAATAAATGGATGAGTGAATGAATCGAATGAAGTGATGACGATTTTGAGTTTAAACCTGATATTAATTACAGGACTTTAACCTTAAATGTGCTACGTATTTATTTATTTACTGTTCAAGAGATGTCCTCTCAAATAGCCTTCACATCAAATAAAACTCCAGGTGTCACGAGAGCACGTTGCTTTTTAACTTCTTAGAGATTTTTAAATGAATGGTGTAAGCATATTAAGCCATGTGTTCTCCTGGGTTTAATCTTTAGGACGTTACCATTTAAAACTAAGAGCGCTTCCGGTTCAGACATACTTTCAAAATAAATCTCAATGAGTTTCAAATCATTTTTTTTTTTGTGTAGTAACCTGGTAGTAACAGGGGTACGCGTTGAAAAGTAAAACAAATGTTTTATTATACAGAATAATAAAAAAACTTCTAAAAATTTCAGCAGCAAAAAGAAATAGTGATTTCAACCATTTTGGCCTGAAGCATAAACCGAACAACTATTTTATTCCCATAAAAACATCCTGATTATATTATGAGTTTAATAAACCAACCGGATGTTGAAAGGCAGTCGGTGCTGGCAGACAGAAGTGGGACCGTCACTCACTGCCGACAAACAGTCTGAGGCGGTTCTGCTGCAGGTCGGTTCTGATGTCAGCGCTGAAAAAGCAGCGATCCCCAGGGACTTTGTCCTCGGCTTCCCTCAAACGGAGGTTCTTGCGGAGGAAGAGGAGAGTCGCACCGGGAGCGCAGAAGGATGCGGACAGCGAGCTGTGCAGGTGTGCGCGTGTGCGTGTGTGTGTGTGTGTGGGGGGGGGGGGGTACCCCTAATGAGGTTTATACACTCTGTGTTTTTGTCCCAACGCTGGGTTGTGAGCAGATGTTCTCCTTTTCCAGGTGCTCCATAGTTCCTCTTTCCGGCTGCAGCAGGACGGTCCGGCGGATTCTGACTGCCTGCACCCTCTCCTTGCTTGCTCTATTCGGCTCCGTGTCTGTGGACCTCAGCTCCAACTTTGACCTTCTGCATGCAACAGAGGCGGCTTATGATGAGCTGACGTCCTGCAGGACCATAACCATCCTGCACCTTGTCAGTAAACTTCAGCAGATCAGACATTTATTAGCTAAAGACATGAACAATGAGACTCTGGAGACCAGTTTTGCAGCTCTGGATCATCCCTGTGGAGACGTGGAGAATCATTGTGACGGCCGTGGGCTTCCATGCAGCACGTCTGGATCTTGTCAGGAGACGACGGGGACCATCAGAGAGCTTCTGAACGCGTCATTAGATGCTAACAGCAGAGGTCTGGCTCTGACCGAGGCCATCCAGAGACTTCTCACCATCTGGGGTTCAGTAGAAGACTCTCTGGTGAAAGCCAAACAGAACTCGAACTGGAGAGATGTTCTGTCTGCAAGAGTTCTGCTGACCTTCATAGAACTCAACCACCAGTTGATGTTCTCCCACCTCATGGTGCCTCCTTCTGGTTTCCAGCTCAGGTGGACTCACACCCTGAGTTACCTGAGCTTCTCCAGGCTCATGGCAGAGCGACTCGACGACTGCTGGTTGGAGAACGTAGAGGTCCAGATGAACTCCAGCCTGGAGGCTCAGGATCCTCGTGTCTTTGACATGAGTCGGTGGCAGATGTCTAGAACAGGAAGTGGGCTGCTGTCTGGATCTGGCCCAGGACTTCGGGTTCTGACAAACACTCAGCGCTGCCTGTTCAGCCGTGCGTCCTCGGCTCTCTGGCTGGCGTCTCGGTCCTTGTCATCGAGCCTCAGTGTGAGGATCTGCCTGCTGGCCGTGGCCTGCCTCATCTACCCCGTCGGGATGTTCTCCTTCAAGCAGATGACGGAGTGGATCCAAAACTATGCCCAGAGCTTGAAGGAGAAGACAGAGGACCTGAAGCGCCAAAGGCAGCTGGCTGAAGATCTGCTGCACCAGATGTTACCAAAGTCAGTGGCCAAGCAGCTCAGGAAGCACAAGCATGTGGAAGCAGAGAGCTACGAGAAGGTAAGATGGAAGAAACTAGGTCCATCAGGAAGGAGCTCTGAGGTTCGAGACTAAACCCAGCTGAGAGGAAACCTGACCCTGAGTCCATCAGAGGGACAGCTCATGTTAGATGTTCTGGAGATGATGTCAGGGAGGAAAGACGGAGGCGGTTTGGACATGTCCAGATGAGAGACAACGATGGCATGGGTAGAAGGACGCTGAGGTTGGAGCCACCAGGCAGGAGGCTGAGAAGAACACCAACAAGGTGAAAGAGGACATGATGTAGGATGCAGGAGTTAGGACTACATGGAGACAGATGATTGGCTGTAGAGACACCTGAAGGGACACACCCACAGGGGCAGAAGAAGAACTCAGGAAATAAACTAAAATCCCACCATTCCTTAAGGAATTCCCATCGCCTAACCCTTCTGATTGCTGTAGCTCAGCTGTGGCGGCCAGGCTGACTCCCGAAGCCGAGCGGCTGTAGATCTGCCAGTGATTTGTTTCACTAGAGAGCACAGGCGTGTAAAAGTCTGGCAAAAACATGATCACACATCTTTTCCCGGTGGCGTCAGGCGCTGACAGAAACCATTTCCCCCGGTTTAAACTTCCGGGCGTTTCTGGGTTCTGCTAGCCGGTCACACGTCTGGTCCAGCTGCTCCGGCCCTCTTCAGTAAACCAGAAGCAGTTCCAGCCCTGCACTCGTTTTATCTCCTCGTGAATATGGAACAGGGTAATTACAGGTAATTACGCCAACAATAGCAACAAAGGCAGCAAGCGCACACGTTGGGTCGGATCTTACAGCTTTATTCAACCCCCGGCAGCGCCAGGAGCTCCCGGTTGGTCCGGTGAAGACACCGTAGCAGAAAGAGGTACCCGAGAATGTCCTGGATCATGTCTGTGATTTTGAATCTTCGTGACAGCTAAACAGAATAAAACATCACCTGGCCCGGACAGGCAGACTCGTCTGCATTTTCCTGAATTAAAACCTAGGAGGAGGGATCGGATCGGATCCGGGAGGGAAACCCAGACCTTATTCTCCTCAGAGACACACTCCAGCTCGACCTGGACGATCCAAAGGAGATCCGAGGCCAGGGGATACATAATCTCTCCAACAAGTATTGCATCTGGCCCCAGACCTCTGAAAACCTCCAGGAGGCCTAGTCAGTTGGCAGAAGCACCTCAGCTGGCTCCCCTCCATCAGGAGGAGCAGCAGCTCTGCTCCAGTCATGGAGCTCCTCACCTTATGGGCCCTCCACCCTGGAGGATGCAGGATCTTGTTCTAAACTGGTTCCAAACATAATAAATCTGATCTCCTTCTCTATCTTTTCCTCACCTGTTCTGTGTTTTCACACCTGGATCAGATACTCTCCTCCATCTCGTTTGCAGGTGACTATTTTTTTCTCAGACATCGTTGGCTTCACTTCGATCTCCGCGTCCTGCACCCCCCTACAAGTGGTGGAGATGCTCAACAACCTGTACATGTGCTTCGACACTCGCATCGAGTCCTACGATGTCTACAAGGTAACACAAACGCTCCCAGGTGCCCCCAGGTGCTGGCTGTGCCTGTAACCCGGTCTGACTCCGGCCAGGTGGAGACCATCGGTGACGCCTACATGGTGGTGAGCGGTCTTCCTGAGAGGAATGGTGACCGACACGCCGACGAAATTGCCAAGATGGCGCTGGATCTGCTGGCGGCAGTCAAACAGGTGGTCATCCCTCACATGCCAAAGGAGAGGCTGCAGCTCCGAGCCGGCATTCACACGGGTGAGCGGGGAGGCGGAGCAAATCAGGAATTTAGTTTTAGGAATCGTCTAAAGGAGACATGATCTCCAGCGTCTTCTCCAGTCCTGTTGTCCTGTTTACTGACTGTTTACCCTTCTGGTCCTAAGTGAGGTCCAACTTTTGCTCCTCAGGTCCGTGTGTGGCTGGGATTGTGGGACACAAGATGCCCAGATACTGTTTGTTTGGAGACACGGTCAACACAGCCTCCAGGATGGAGTCCACCAGCCTGCGTACGTCCTCACCAACAAGGACAACGATGATGATGATGATGTGGGTCAAACACGTTTTAGTACCATTGCTTTCATGTTTGTTTTGTTGTTTCAGCTCAAAAAATACACGCCAGCTCAGAAACGTACCTGGCTTTGATCAAAGACAACGCCTACGAGCTGCAGCTACGCGGAGAGACCGAGGTCAAGGTAAAAAAAAATACATTTAAAAAATCCCCAAAGCTTTTTTATTTTTCCTGAAACTTTTTAAAAATGGAGATGGAAGACAAAAGAGGAAGAGTTTTCTCCTGAAACGCTGCCCAAGCACCCTCGTCCAGCCTCTTGCTGTGACCTTTAACCTGCCGACTGAATTCTCAGGCGTCTCAATATCAGATTGTTATAAAGTAAGAATGTCCAAGCTATGTTGTCCCCTGTCCACTTCTGTCCCCGGCTGTCCTGTCAGGGTAAAGGCAAGATGAACACATACTGGCTGATCGGCCACAAAGACTACGGCGTGCAGAACGACAGTCTGGTCTGCAACTGGAATCCAAACATGGCCAGAAAGAAAAAGATGGCGGCCAACAGCCAGGTCTCCGTAGCAAACGTGAGTGAAGCTGCGTTCGTGCGTTTTTGTTGTTTCCGACCGTTGACCGTGATTTTTGACGATGCTTCGCTCCGCATCAGAAGAGTTGTCCCAGTTCCAGCTTTTAAATGCTGGTCCGGTCTCCATTAATGCAAACAAACCCACAGTTCCCTCCCCCTCCTCCCTGCTGAGGGGTCGATGCTGGCCTGGTCCACACGTGAGGTGGTTTCATCACGTTAGTTTCAAAGCTACATTAGAAGTGTTGAAAGCATAAACACGAGACTTTCTCCTCTCAGTGTTAATGTATTTATCATGTCTTTTGCACACATCTATCGCCTCTCTCTAAAGGACAAAAACCAACATTAAACATTTAAATCTGTTCTACTGATATTAAGACTTTCAAACGCGTCACACGAACCACGCCAGCAACCTGCATGCTTTTATTATGATGCTGTTATTGTAGTTTCTTTTCTTTTGGTTGTAATTTCCAACTTTAGCCACTAGATGTCAGCACACCCCACACAGTGAACAGTAATGTGTGAAACCTGAACATTTGCTGGAAGAGGCTCCACTCGCCACACATTTCTGTAAAATATTCTGTAACGGTCTCCTTGTCTTTTTAAAAGTATGTGAATGACTGGACTTCTGTCATGCCTTCTTGTCTTCGCAGTCTTCTGGTACAGTCCTGAGCCTCAGTGACAACGCCACCACCCCGGTTTCTGCAGCGCTGAGCCAAACTCCACAGATGCCTCGGGTGGATAAACTGGGTCTGAGCGTGGCGGCTCAGATGGAGCCGTACGGCGGCAGCTACGGCACCCTGGGCTCCATGGTTGGGGGTCTGCAGGGAGGAGACGAGAGTCCTCTACCCAGTCAGCGTGGAGGTCTTAAACCGGACCTACTGCCTGGTTCAAACCAGCAAATGTGACCAAACTATCCTATGAGCCAAGCAAAGACACAGATTTAGGTTTGATTTAGAGACAATTTTCACCTTCTCAGTGTTGCTGTGTTTTTTTAATTTTGAAATGTATTTAAATAATCTAATGGTTAGTCTGCATTCTGTTGTATGTAGCTGAAGCTTTTTGGTTTTAAAATCTAAGCTGTGGTTATTTGGAAAGTTACATTTTTATGTGTTTGACCCCAAAAACGGGATCTTAAAGAGCAAGTCACCCCCAAATGAACTTGGTTTTCCTGATAAACTATATAAATGTGTGTCTAATCGTGCTGCAGACACGTGTCATCAATAGTTTTGCACTTTAGTGCATTTTAGTTAAAATTTTAATTTTCTGCCTAAAACTGTCAGTGTTGTGCCGTTGTCAGGAAAAACTCTGAACTGCATTTGAATTTAAATTTGCCATCGCTATTGGCTAAGAGGTACCCTAGAACATTAGCTGGTACCATGTGATGTCACAATGTCGTTGTGAGCCTGTGTGTGTGTATTTGTTAGCGGCTCCGCCCTTTCAGTCTGCTAGGCAACAGCATTTGTTGCATTTTTGACACAGGAAGCGGGAGTGGAGTAATACTGTGGTAGGGGGTGACTTGCTCTTTAAGTTAGTTCTGAACAAAGGTCTTGATCCCCAGTTTGTCCCTTGTGACTGGTTGGGTCATCCAGAGGATCATTTTTAGCTGTTTTCTCACGTTTCAACAACATATCAGACCTACTGAGATCCTTGGAAACTTTGGGATTAGAGATACACGAAAGACTGACAGGTTATTGAAACTGGCCAACTCAGAAGTCAGAGTTATTTATCCCTTGGTTCATGACTGCACCCAATGGTAATCAAATATTTTTATCAGAAAAGTATTGTGTTAATAAAAGTTCTTGGAGATAAATCAGGATCAGAAGATCAGAGCCGTTCAAGAATCAGAAATCGGTATCGGCCTTTAAAACCAGAACTGGTGCATTCTCGTCGGGTTTTGTCTTTTTGTATTTCAAATGTTTGTTGTTACTTTTAGACCTTTTAATTAGTGTTCACTGCACCGTTGTGCTTGTAGATTTACTTTTATCCACTTGCTTTTACTTTACAGCAGCGTTCCTGCAGCTTTGGTTGTTTTTAAACTGCTGCACAAATAAAACCGACATGAATGAAAACACTTGAAAAGTGACACAAGAAAGATGTTTTTGTCATTCGTTTAGTTTTTAAGGATACATGTGAGTGAACATATGAATCCACATGAATGAATGAATTACTGATTGGGCTATTTTAACAGCTCTGTGTACATTCAGCAGTTGTGAGGTAGTTGAAGCGGAACATGTTGCGTCCATCCCTCACAAATAACATCCTCACAGAAGATGTCACTGATGAGTTGAAGCAGAAAACGTAAATAACAACATGTTTGTGAGACTTTTAAAACTTTACTCCAGCCTTATGAACTCTGCTGCTGAGGAGCTGATGGTGTTCAGCAGAACCTCGTCCTCCGGGCCGGCTCTGCACGTTTCCTGTATGAATGCTAACGCAGACCTTGTGGTGCGAACGCAGACTGCAGCTTCTTTTGTTCACATCAATCAAACCGGAGACGGACAGAGAGCTGCTGAATCAGGAAATCACCGGTATATCATTTATTTTTAGATTTATTAAATCACAAATGATGTTTTTCTATAAAACCACTGATATAAGCCCCACATTGGACCGGAAGGTCGTGTGGTGGGAAATTTTAATTTAAAAAAGTTTGTTTGTTGTAGCATCGTTTTTGTAGCGTCGGCGTCTTTATGTGTTTGTTAGCATAGAGCAGCGACGCAACGTTAGCATAATGAGCTCCATCATTCAGCCGCTTTACAGTTTTAACTCAGGTTTACTTTGAATATGAGCAGATTTGTGGTAGTTTATGTAAATCATCCCAACTTTGGAGACCTCGTTGGTTTAGCGGCTAACTCCCTTAAGTCCTCCTACCGCACGACGGTTTTTACGGCAGCTAGCATGCTAATGAAGCGCCCGAACAAAGAGCAGCGGAGGTTAGCCTGCTGGAGCTAACAGCCAGCTAGCAGCTACACACCGGCAGATGTTTGACTTTTCTGTCAGCTTTTTGGGTTCTGACTCCACTTTTCTCCGGTTATCGGCCAGACAGCCGCTGGAAGAGCGAGTGGGATTAAACTGGGAACGTTTTGACAGCTGGTATGTAAAAAGAGACTTAGCCCGGGTCTGTTAAATCACGTGTAGTAAACTTGTTTTAGCCACTTCTAACACACACACACAGCACTCCAGGTGGAAAAAGTTAAAAACGTGCACTTAAAAACAGCGAATTTAATTAAAAGCAGCTTAAATTTGTGAGTTTATGGATTTATCAATGGCGTTCCAACGCAGAACTCTAGTATTAGGTGGCGTGTGTGTGAAGCATCTTTCCTAATTTTCATACGAAAGTTCAACAGCTTTTCCGTCCTAAAACGCATTTTATTTATTCTTAACTGGTAGATTACATCTTGTAATGTAGGATTTGGTGTTAAACAAGCTCTGAACTAACGGAGGTTTTATAAACAAGTGTCATTTTTATACTTTAGTTTACTGTTTAACTCTTAAAAAATTTATTTTACGTTTTTCTGCCGTTGAAAGTTCTCTGGTGTGTCTCAAACTAAATATTTTTACATATAAAATAATAAAGTTTCTTAAACGCATCTAACATCCTTCCTGTTGTTCATTTTAATCTTTTTACTCATGTAAATAATCCACATTTTCTTCTCTGTATTCACTCCACCTGTACGTCCTGTTGATTCCATTACACCTGCACCTTTTCATCACCTGTAGACCTAGTCATGTAAGATTTTGTGTCTTAATTCTGATTTATACAGATTTTATTAGTTTTCCTGTAGAAACTGTGTGGGGATTATTGTCATCAGCCACCAAGACAAGAAAAAGCTCCTTTGTGCAGACTACGCGGCCTTGTGTGTGTGTGTGTGTGTGTGTGTGTGTGTGTGTGTGTGTGTGTGTGTGTGTGTGTGTGTGTGTGTGTGTGACTGTTCTGTTTGAACTCTTCCTGATTGTTTCTTCTCTTCCGCTAAAACCAGCGTCTGACTGGAACGATGCCACGTAAGAAGGTGACAGATGTCTCTGGGAATGGTGGGATGAAGAAGAAGAGGGCGACTGGGAAAAGGAAAGACAGAGACTTCAGCAGCGATGATGAGTTTGACTTTGAGCAGGAGAACAACAAGAAACCCGGCAGGCCTGCAGCCAAGTCCGGTCTGCAGCCCGTCACCGTGGCGGATGACGTCAAAGAGAAAATTGTGAGTTTTGATGAGCTCTGTCCTGGAATCGCGCTCACGGAGCCGTCAGAAATGTGCTGTCTGTCTTTGTTTTGTCTCTGATGTGACCTTGGCTCTCTGGCTGCAAAAATAAGTTACTGAAAGAAAACGACAGCAGTTTTAATTAATTTTTTGGACCTGATTATGATGCAAATCTTAACTTTTAATCCTTTTTTTAGAGGTCTCCTCCTGAGGGGACAGTCTGACCCTTTAGTTTGCTTTCTTATCAACTTTCTGATAAATAAATTCTCTACATGTCAAGTTTCCCATCCAGACCAAACTGGATTCTGTTTTAACGACTAAATAAAAACACTAATAAGAGATTTCTCTACCCGGACCACAGAGGCTTTCAACTGTCGAGCTAGCTTACAGCTTTTATTTCACCTTTTCTGCAGAAACTGGAGTTACCAAAGGTGAAAGGTCAGCTGCTCATCTTTGGAGCTACTAACTGGGATTTGATTGGAAGAAAGGAGGTTCCCAAACAACAAGGTAGAATATGTAAATGTTGATTTGATCACATGCTAGAAGTTTAAGTCCGGAAGCATCCGAATGGCCGTTTGAAGCATACGAGCCTGTTGTTCGTTGTTGTAAAGTTTAACACGGGGTGTTTCTCAATGTGAAGGAACCTCGCCTTGATGCCTTGGCCCCGCCTCGGTTGCCTAGGAGATACGTCATCAGGAACCACAAAGACGTGCTCAAATGTTCATGTTCTACTGAGGCGTGTGTTCTCCGTTTGTTAGCCGTTTAGCTAGCTGAGCGATGATACACGGGAGGTGTCTTGTAGCCTAGCCTTGGTCAAACATTACCCAGAATACACCGCTGTATTTTCAAAAGGATGGCGGATCAGAAGCCGGCAGCTACTTCGGGGACAAATTTCAAGTTTAAAAGAAACAACCCTAGTGTCACGTGACGTTACGTGACCGCCGTGGAAGCCGCAGTCACATGACGCAAGTCTGTTCCGTTTAACCGTTTTCTTTGATCAAGGAAGGACCGTGTCCTCGTGAGCAAGGCGCCTTGACGTTGAGAAACACCCTTAATCTGAGCAGTTCATGACCAAATCACCCAGGTGAGAAACTTACGCACCTAGTCACGCGTGAACTTCTGGCATCAGAGGAACTAGCTTGTCTGGCTGCTGATCTGATGTGAGGAGTCTTCGGCTCCGGCGTTTTCCTGAACCGGTCACTGCGGTGAACAGATAAGGTGCGGCAGCTTGCAGAACCAGACAGAATCAATAAACGATTGATTGGGTTCCCGCATTGTGTCTGGAGGAGAGGCTGGGAGGCCACATGCTGTGTGCACGTGTGTGTGTGTGTGTGTGTGTGTGTGTGTGTGTGTGTGTGTGTGTGTGTGTGTGTGTGTGTGTGTGTGTGTGTTTGGCAGCCTACACACGTGTCAAAGCCAGCAGGATCCTGCTAATTGATCGTGACAGTAATGTCCATTCATATGCATGCATGCTGCACCCCCCACCCCGTCCAGACAGTCCGATGCCCAGGGCTGCTCATTGCCCTGCTGCATCCTTCTGCACTCCTCTGCTCTGCGCTGATAAATCTGCTTTGTTGAGCCTGAATTTGTGGTGGTGGTGGTGTTGGTGGGGGTGGGGGAGGTGTCTGCAAGGAGCAGCTGCAAAGACAAAGATCATCTAAGATGGGTGAGATGTGGTTCCTACCAGAACCCCAGTCATCCTTTGTGCTGTTCAGCATGACTCCTGGAGTTTTTGGGTGGAACGTTTCCGAGCGTTCAGGTAATAAATCTGATAAACTTGCTTTTGATGTTCTGGTTTTAGGAGATTTTTCAGCCCGTTTCAACAATATTTTCATGTCCAAGCAGTCGGTGTGAAGCCAAGACAAGTGATAGTTCAGATCTTTTAGAGTGTGTTTCTGTGGAATGTGTTGGTGAAGGTCATCCAAAAGGGTTCAAAGGGTTAGGCAACTGGACTTCTTTGGTTTCTGTGGAAAGTTTGAGTAAATGACCTCCTATCTGCCATTTTGAAAGGCAGCAGTTTGGAGAAGCTGATTGTAATCGAGTACATAAGCTGACGGGTAATCACACTGGTTCCGGTTCCAGTTGGTTATGCTTTAAAAACGGCCTTATTGTGGTCAGCGCATTTGTTTGGTAATCTCTGTTTTCCTAAACTGAGGTTGTTCAAAGATAATCAGGTTTGATATTTATAATAAATTTACACAAACATTCCACAGAATAGTTTAAATTTCTCCATGTTTCCTGACATCTTTCTGAACTTTCACTCGTGTGTGTGTGTGTGTGTGTGTGTAGCTGCTTTCCGTAACCTGGGTCAGAACCTGTGGGGTCCGCACCGTTACGGCTGTCTGAACGACATCCAGGTGAGCTGTGTGGTGTCGGGTCCGTGCGCTGCACACAGTCTCCTCATGACCACCGAGGGCCGGCTGTGGAGCTGGGGTAAGCTGCACCGTTACGCCGGTTCTGATGTACCATCAGGGTTTCACGTCCGAGGAACGGGCCCTATGACCCGGATTTGTTTCCTACCTCCACAGGTCGGAATGACAAAGGTCAGCTGGGTCACGGAGACACCAAACGTCTGGAGGCTCCGAAGGTCATCGAGGGCCTGGCAGATCAGGTGATTGTTTCTGCCGCCTGCGGACGCAATCACACGCTGGCACTCACAGGTGGGCCGGGCCCGGGTCAGGACCCGAGGTCCAGAAATGATTCTGAACATTTTGTAGCTTGATGAACATAAAAACACTCGGTTCAGCTGAGATGTGGCTGGTTTTAGCTCGGACTTCGTCTCCGATCATCCTGCAGCTTCTGAATAACGGTTTCTGTCTCTCCAGACGACGGTACCGTTTTCTCCTTTGGGGAGAACAAACTGGGTCAGCTCGGCCAGGGCAGCCAGACCGATGCTGTCCTCAGCCCGGCACCGGTGAGTCTCTCGTCTGCATCCGGACAGCGCTGAGGCTCAGAAGCTGCTGCTCGACGCTGAGCTTTTGACTCGTTTCAGATTTCCTACAACGGCCAGCCCCTGGTGAAGCTAGCCTGCGGCGCCGAGTTCAGCATGGTGGTGGACTGTAAAGGAAACCTGTACTCCTTCGGCTGCCCGGAGTACGGACAGCTAGGTAACACCGGAGGAGTTCTCACCAGGGATGCACAGCATATCAGCATCAAGATCCGTATCGGCAGATGTTAGTCCGATAAATAAAACTGGGCTGATGTTAACAGCGATATTTTTCTATTTGTTCATTTGTTTCGGGGGGGGGGGTGAATTTGAAGTCATGTGACTGATTGTAATCGTCTCAGAAGCGTAAATGTGTGTTCATAATAACGTAAATTCAGCTTTTGTAATTTTCCTTCTATATGAAATCTGCTGATTTAGAAGCATTAGTGTCAGTTTGTCCGTTATCGACCATAACGGTGATGCTAATATCGGTATCGGCCCAAATATTTCATATCAGTGCATCACTAGTTCTAACACCATCTCACACGCCTGGTTTGAATCAAACCCAGAACGTAATCGCCGGAGCTTCACCTGCATGTGATGAGACTCTGGAGGATCCCCCCCCCCCCCCACGGTCCTTCAGCCTTTAGAGGGCTACAGCCAGTAGATGCACTTCCGGTTAATGGTCTGTAGAGGGCAGCGCAGAGCTTCGTTTCTCTGATCTGAACGAAAACTCCTGAAGTAACGTCAGTAGGAATCCTTCCCAGTAATGATGGAGCTGGAATTCCTTCAGAGTTGACTTCAAGCAGCAGATTTTCATCATTTGGTCTGTTTTTCTGTTGATGTTTATGGTTCCTGATCTGTGTCTGCAGGTCACAACAGCGACGGGAAGTTCATCGCCCGCGCTCAGCGCATCGAGTTCGACTGTGAGCTCATCCCACGGCGCGTTGCCATCTTTATTGAGAAGTCCAAGGACGGGCAGGTCATGCCGGTGCCCAATGTGGTGGTCAGAGACGTGTCCTGTGGATCCAACCACACGGTGAGGACCCGGCTCCAGCCGTGAGGTTGGTTCTGTGACCCGTTTACAAACTGAGCGTCATCTCCATGTGTCCAGCTGGTGTTGGACTCCCAGAAACGAGTCTTCAGCTGGGGCTTCGGCGGTTACGGCCGCCTGGGTCACACAGAGCAGAAAGATGAGATGGTTCCTCGGCTCGTCAAGCTGTTCGACTTTCCCGGCCGCGGCGCCGCTCAGATCTATGCCGGGTACCAGTGTTCCTTCGCCATCAACGAGATGGGTGAGCAAAGAGCCGACCGGAGAGCAGCTTCAGAGGTCTGAACCAACCGTTCACTGGTCTTCTGTGTGGGTTTTTCTGCAGGGGTGCTGTTTTTCTGGGGGGTGACCAACACGTCCAGAGATTCCACCATGTATCCCAAAGCTGTGCAGGACCTGTGTGGCTGGAAGGTCCGTAGTTTGGCCTGTGGGTGAGTTCCAGTCCGCAGTTACGTACAATCACACAACTAATAAAACCGTGACTGGTGTAAGGTCAAAGGTCACATGAAGGTCACCAGAGCTAGCTTCACTAGCTCCTCCCCTCTGATCTGGTTGGTTTTTGGTTTCATTCTGCAGCTTCAAATGAAGTTTGATTAGATTCACCAGTAAAATCAGCTTTAGATCCTCACCGAGCTCCTCTAGGTTCTCGGTCTGCCCCCTGCTGGTGGAGACGTGCACCGTCACATCTAGGTTCTCAGTCTGCCCCCTGCTGGTGGAGACGGGTACAGTCGCCTCTAGGTTCCCAGTCTGCCCCCTGCTGGTGGAGACGGGTACCGTCACATCTAGGTTCTCAGTCTGCCCCCTGCTGGTGGAGACGGGTACAGTCGCCTCTAGGTTCCCAGTCTGCCCCCTGCTGGTGGAGACGGGTACCGTCACCTCTAGGTTCTCAGTCTGCCCCCTGCTGGTGGAGACGGGTACAGTCGCCTCTAGGTTCCCAGTCTGCCCCCTGCTGGTGGAGACGGGTACAGTCGCCTCTAGGTTCCCAGTCTGCCCCCTGCTGGTGGAGACGGGTACAGTCGCCTCTAGGTTCCCAGTCTGCCCCCTGCTGGTGGAGACGGGTACAGTCGCCTCTAGGTTCCCAGTCTGCCCCCTGCTGGTGGAGACGGGTACCGTCACATCTAGGTTCTCAGTCTGCCCCCTGCTGGTGGAGACGGGTACAGTCGCCTCTAGGTTCCCAGTCTGCCCCCTGCTGGTGGAGACGGGTACCCTGCTGGTGGAGACGGGTACCGTCACCTCTAGGTTCTCGGTCTGCCCCCTGCTGGTGGAGACGGGTACCGTCACCTCTAGGTTCTCGGTCTGCCCCCTGCTGGTGGAGACGGGTACAGTCGCCTCTAGGTTCCCAGTCTGCCCCCTGCTGGTGGAGACGGGTACCGTCACCTCCTCGGCACAAACGTTTTAACGTTTGTTTTTAAATGTTTGGCAGGAAAAGCAGCATCATCATCGCAGCTGACGAGAGCACCATCAGCTGGGGGCCGGCGCCCACGTTCGGAGAGCTGGTAGATTCATCGTCTTCATGTTTGTTGTTGTTGACAATCAGAACCAAACTAAATGTTTATTCTTCAGGGATACGGAGACAGCAAACCCAAATCCTCCACTACGGCTCAGGAGGTTAAAACTCTGGATGGGATCTACGTGGAGCAGGTACCTGGATCTCCTCCCACCTGGATGGAGTTGGTTTTATTTAAATGGCTGACTCCGTGTTTCCCGTCCTTCCTGCAGGTGGTGATGGGATACGCCCACTCGCTGGTCATCGCCCGGCAGGACGCCCAGCAGGAACAAGAGAAGCTGAAGAAGCTTCCGGAGTACAACCCCCGAACAATCTGAGAGGCTCTCCAGCACCGCCGGCCGGTTCTGCCCAAGCGGGCCAGTGGGTTTTTCCTGGTTTGTTATCCGGTGGGACGGTCGGGTTCAGCGCCGCACAAAACATCTCAACTACCAGCAAACTTGCTCCACACAACGATTCGGACACCAAAACCAGAGGGTGGGACAGGACAGTCCATTACAGAACCGGCACTTCGCTCAACGCAGCCGTGCTTCCCAAAATTCCCAGTTTTCAGTTCATATTCCAGTTCAGCATCCTTGTTTGTCGTTTTTGTTCGTCTGTTTTCTGGTGCTAAAGCAGAACCTTCGGACTTTTCCCTCCGGGGCCTCAGAGACCAACACTCCGTACCCGTGCCTTTTTCTACGTCCACGTTCAGGTTACGGAGGATCAGCTGATCGTTTATTTGGCGGTTCCGGCCGCCGTCCAGTCGGGATGTGGAACACGGCGTTCCGCCTGACGTTGTTACATTCCTTCAGTGTTTGCATCCAGGATGCCTCCGAGTCCCTCAGCTCTCGTCTTCACTTGTGTTGTAACGCTTAAAGCGGGTTCAGAAACGGGTCAGAACCAAGTCTGGAACTGGTCCCACGTCCCAGCAGGGAAGTTGTTTGTACTGAGTTCTGTTTTTTACGCTCATGTTTTTCTTTTCCATTGAAATGATTAAAGATTCGTGTAAAATGACTCGAACTCCTCTGCAGAACTTTGTTCAGCCCTGGTAAGGAGAACCGCTTTGGATCGGAGCTGTTCCGGTTCCTAGTGTGTGGAAAACAGATTCCCATGGAATTCTTAAGGTTTAGAACTGAAACAAGGATAAGGTTATCCCTACATGGACTCAGCTGCTTCAGTTTCATCTAGAAAACCTTACAAATGCCCACGTTGCCATGGCAACCCAAACTCCGATCATCTGCTGCTTCTATTTTTATTTTTTTGTGGATTTCAACCTTCCAGCTGTTTGTCGGGTAGGAAACTGGCGTCCGGCCCAGAGCTCCAGGTAAACAAACACGGTTCTGTTCTGTAAACAAAATTTATTTAAATCTACAAAACAAAGACGAACTGCCAATCTAATCTTCGTCCTCCTCTTCCTCCTCGTCCTGATTGATCTGGAAGTAGCGAAGCTCGTAGCTCTCCTTGGTGTTTGCCACCACGCGCAGCCAATCACGAAGGTTGTTCTTCTTCAGGTACTTTTTGGTCAGGTACTTGAGGTATCTGCAAGAACAAAACTCCATCAGAACCTTCTGGGTGGGAGGGGCGGGGGGGTTCGCGGTTCTGAGGCGTCGGGTCAAACGTTTAAGGCTCCTCCAGGGAGAGGAGGGCTCACTCACAGACCCAATACACAAATATTGGCAAAAGGTTTATGTCGCTGAACAACTTCATCTGAAATGCAGATTGTTCATCTTTTATCATGAGAAATGAGACCAGAACCGGTGCGGTCCAAACCAAAAAGCAGATCCAAGACTGTAGCAAACACAAACTATAAAAAACTCCTTCTTAGGGTTCTACAACCCCCCAAGGCGCTTCACCATTCCCACATGGTTATGAGGAGCTACTGTGTAGCCACAGCTGCCCTGGGGCGCGCTGACCACCACCAGCAGGCGAGGCGAGTTAAGTGTCTTGCCCAAGGACACAACAGCAACACTCTGGTCCAAGCCGGGATCGAACCTGCAACCTTTAGATTACCGGACAACCCGCTGTACCTCCTGAGCTGCTGCTGCTGTCCCATGTGGTGGTCGGAGGGACCGGTGGCGCCAGTGCTCGGCAGCCCCGCCTCCGTCAGCGCGCCCCAGGGCAGCTGTGGCAACATCGTAGCTCATCCCCACCAGCGTGTGAATGTGTGAATGATTGTGTTGTAAAGCGCCTTGGGGGGTTCCAGGACTCTAGAAGGCGCTGTATCAAAAACAGGCCATTTATCATATGAAGAAAAAACACGACAGAGCCTAAAACCAAAAGGTTTGAATCAGAACTCACAACTAGAAAATATTTAACTTCTGTAAAAAAAAAAAACACATAAAAATTAAATTCTACATGTATGAAACGACCCGTCTGCAAGCAGCCGGCTGGGCCTGCGTCCTCCATCGGACAGACGACCGCGATGAAGCGGCACGTCGGGCCGATTTACAGTCCAGCAGCCCATCTGTATTTTTACCCAACGCTCCTGAAAACCATCAGCTCAAACGCGTTAGGACGCTACCGTCGATGTTTGAATGTTTTATTCCAACACTGAGGAGCTCATAAGTTTAAGTTCAGTGGTGAAAAAAACAAAATATTAGAAAACGTCTGAACATCAGCCATGAAACCCTCTACTACCGACTCAGTGGCCTAGTGGTAGAGGGTCCGCCCTGAGATCGGGAGATCAGGGGTTCTACTCCTGGTCGGGTCATACCAAAGACTTTGAAAAAATGGGACCCAACGCCTCCCTGCTTGACACTCAGCATTAAGGGGTTGGATTGGGGGGTTAAACCACCAAATAGTTCCCGAGCGCGGCTGTGTCTGCAGCTCACCGCTCCCCCAGGGGATGGGTCAAATGCGGAGACTAAATTTCACCACACACCTGTGTGTGTGTGTGTGTGACGACTAAATGGGACTTTAATCTTTAATTAATCTTTAATCTTAAAAACCACACAAGTCCATCTCTCCGCCACAAACATGCAACCAAACAGCAGCGCATCAGGTAACGTGCCTCTGAGGGTCCAGTCGAGCTACAGACGGGATGAAACAGCTCCTCACCTTTTGGAGAACGGCACCTCGGAGGAAACCGTGATCTTGCTTTTACTCCTCTCGATGGAGACCACCCCCCCGCCCAGGTTGCCGGCTTTCCCGTTCACTTTGATGCGCTCCTGCAGAAACTGCTCCTGTAAACAAAAACACACACAGAGGGTTCCTTCATTCACCTTCAGGTGAACTTTATTAGATGGTTTTGAATCAAGACCTTTTCATAATAACCAGTTTACTGTATCCACCTCCTGATTTAGCTGCTGATCCAGGTTTACGCTCTCCCATTAGTCATCATCCCGTGGCTGCAGCTCGGGAACAGTCTGGTGGTTTAACCCCCCAATGCAACCCCTTATGTTGGTGTCGATTCTCATCATCCAGGACCATCAGATTACTTTCCTTCAACATTAATTTCCATGAAGTGGAAGATTTTCCAAACAATAATCAGCATTACTAATTATACATCTATAATTCTGCAACTGCGCACCTTATTGGTCAGGATTATTTAGTATTCCAGATTAATCCTGAGTTCAAACACCTGATGGAGCAAAGTTGTTCTTAATACAGCCTTAAATTATCACTGCATTATTCATTTCAATAATAACCCAAATCGCCAAGATTAATTAAAAATGCAACATATACATATATATATATATTATATGTTTTAATTTTATTGTGTAAAAGAAAAACCAGAGCTGTTTATTATTGGGAAACGGAATTTTTGACAGAATAAAACCAGATTTCAACACCAACAGCTAATCTGGGTAAACCTTCCCTTTTGTCACCGTTAATCTGAACTAACCTGATAAAATGAATAACTATGAAACTCACAAAGTTGGCGGCGTCCATGATTCCATCTTCCACCGGATGTGTGCAGTCCAGGGTGAACTTCAGCACCTGCTTCTTCTTCTTCCCACCTTTACCGGTGTTCTGCTTCTTCTGCTGGCGCCACAGAAACAAATAACTCACACCACTCAACTATCCTAGCTCGGAAATCCTCACACAACCTCACAGATGAACCCTAAAGCGCTTCAGGAAACTGAAATTGTTTGTGTTGGTCAAACTTCGTGACGTTTTCTAATCGTTGTTGTGATTCAACGCTTGAGTTCGGGGTGAATTCGGCTTTTATTTACATAAAAAACATAAATTTAACAGACAAAACACGAGCACTAGAGCAGACAGCTGGTAATTAACTGGTAAGAAACATGAATGAGTTAAAAATTATTCCTGCAGAAATCAGTCCGAGTTAACAACGTGGTGGTGAACACACCGAGCTAACAGCTAACAGGCCGCCGCGAGACCAAATAAACCCATAAAAGAGGAACCAAAGCCGAATAAAACCCTTTGAACAGATTCATCAGCGCTAAATCTAAATTGTCATTTTCTACAGACTGTTGCATCAGGATTTCAAACTGAATTTTACGTAGTTATGAGGGATTTACGGACAGGAGGCTGTACTTACAATCGGCGCCATGACGGAGAAGCTAGCAGAAAGGAAGAACCACCTGTGCGCATGCGTAATAATCAAACACCGAATCACTGATTGAAGCTGATCGATTCGCAACAAACTGGGAAAGACGCCAGCGGCTGGAATAAAAACAAACTTACCACTTTTGTCTGAGCCAAACCGTTCTTGACTTTTATTTGTGTCACTGTAAAAACATTCCGTTTTAGCAAAACTGATATTTTTATCATCCAAAAGGGTTAAAATGAAGGCAACTGGATTTCTTTGGTTTCTTGAAGCCTTTAGCTTATCATCCGAGGAGCTTTGTCAATTCTGACTGGAATATGGGAGAGTCAAGCTGATAACCTGTAGCTGTCCGTTGTTAACGAGCAGAAACTACTCTGAGTACCCCTATCTTCCCCCTGATGAGTCATTACTCGTTAGCCTCTACCGAGAGGGAGTCGTTGTGTTGATCAGTGGACTCAGTGGTCTCCTTTCAGCTCACCTGTTCAGGCTTTGGTGCGACCTTCATCACCCTCTCCTTGTTCTGCTCTTATTCCACTTTTCCTGGCATCCACTGATTTCCCTCTCTCCTATTCATTTCCCTCTCTCCCTCTCCTTATTTTATTATTTTTTAATCACAATTTTTATTTTTTCTCATTTTAATAATTTTTATACTTTAATTTCTTTTGTTCTTGTGAAGGGCCTCGTGATCTTTGTCTTGAGAGGCGCTGTATAAAAGACTGTTTTCTTTCTTTTCCTTCCTATTTAAAGTGGGGTTTTCACGTTTGACATATCTTCTTTTACTCCTCTCAGTCCATCGGTCTTCTCTGTCCAGAATGTGTCCTTGTCCTTCAGGTGTAGGTGGACTAGAGTCCTGACCTGAAGAGGTGGCTCTCCTGTGTTGTGCCATGCTCTTGTGTACTTGTTGTTTAGTCTCCCCGATGTCAACATCTGGACAGTCCTCACCACACTGGACTGCATTAATGACCCCACTGAGCTTCTGTTTGGGCGTTTAGTCTTCAGGATGGACCCGGTTCTGTGTGAGGGTGTTGTTGGGTTCAAGTTTACTGGGATGTCGTGTTTGGAGAAGATTCTTCTAGGTTTCTCTGAGACTCCTGCCACGTGTGGGATGATGGTGCCTCTGTTGTCCTTCTCTGGTTGCTGCTTTGGATGCTTTTCCAGTTGGGGTATCTGCTGTTCTGGAGAGCTTTCTTCTGTGTTTACCGTCACTCTTACTGGGAACGTTCTCGGACCCATGGTGTAGTCCTGATGTGTGTCCAAATGTAGATACTGGTTTGTTCTGCTGCACCAACGCTCCGTTTTAAAGGACTCGCCTCTTTAGTGTACTTTGTTCTGGCTGAACGACTCGTGGAGCGGCTCCTCCTCATCAGCCGAGGTGGTTGTGGGATCGGATTAGGATGGTCTCCTCTGGAGGTTCCTCAGGCTCCCTTAAAGCTCTCTAGTCTTGATTTGCTCCATGAGCCGACGTTGGACCAGCCGTGGTCAACAGCTGGACCCATTTTATTACCTCGACTTTGTTTTCCCATTGGAGTAAACTTCAGAAACACAAATGCATCATGATAAAGATGTTTGACGACCAGTTAATCTAATCATCTAATAACAAACAGACGTTCAATAACAGCATCAGTTTTATTTCAAACAAGTCCTGCATAAATGAGTCAGCCGACAGTTCTCAGTCAGAGGAGATTCTCTGTAAAAACGTGAATGCAGCATCATCAGTGTGTGTGTGTGTGTGTGTGTGTACACCAGCTCCTGTATAACTGCCCCCCCCCCACAATGCACCTTTAGATATGCTACATGTGTCCCGGTAAGCGAAAAGATAAGAAGGTTTCATGTTTGTTTCCCGATCAGATTCCCACCAGCGTCTCCAAATCCGGTCCTGAGAGTTGAGTCGGCGCTGAAAACCCAGAACCCGCATCAGGAGTTCAGCGTGCAGCTAAAGCATGAAAAGTCAACGTGCATCGGATCAGAACGAACGCTCGCTGAGGACCGGTTCAGGCCTGCAGGTGAAACGCAGATTCAAACGAATCCAAAGGAAAGTCGCCTCAGTGATGAAACGTGTTTGTTTCTGGAGAGAATGGAATATTCGGATTGAGCTGGAAAGCCGGAATCAACTGATTTGTTTCTTAAATGAGCGCCAGAAGACTGACGGGAATAAAGGCATAAATAACTCAGTGGAAGAGCTTTTTTCTTGGTGTCTGGGGAGTATTTCATAGGGAGCCTAAGCCACACCCATCTACTTCCGGACCACAGGAGAAAACAGGGAAAATGGCTGGAAGTTCAGCAAACTTCCTTACTGTACACATCGTCACGGACCATTTCGTTTCTGTGGGGAAACACTGCATTACCCCAGCCACGCACACCAATGGGAAACCAACACTGGTCTACCTAGCCGTTAGCTCATCAATCCTGATGGACAGAAACTAATTCTCTGAGCTGAGGCTGTTCAGAAAACTCTCAGAAGGGATGTTTGCAAATATCGTTCAAAATGACCCAAAACCCATTAATGCAACATCAGAACCACACGGGTCAGCCTGCAGCAGGACCAGAACCATGTGGGTCCAGCTGCAGCGGGACCAGAACCATGCGGGGTCAGCCTGCAGAAGGACCAGAACCATGCGGGTCCAGCGGCAGCAGGACCAGAACCAACGTCCATCTTCATAAACGGTTTCTGATCCGATGCAACAACAAACCGGAGGGAAGACTCTGCTCTCTGCAGCGAGACGGATCCGGATTTGAAGAGCTGGACCTTCTGAGTCTGCGTGACGCTTCAGTAGAAAACAAACCAGTTCCTAAACGAGACTCGCTTCAGAATTTCCTTCTGGAAGTTTCTGGAGCCGTTCGGAACGTTTGCAGCACCACATGAAACTCGACGAGGACAAGGTAAATAAAATATTCCATAATTTAGCTTCTCTAACAAACTCAGATTAAATGTTTATTTTAAATACAATAACTCTGAATAATCCCAACCTGCCACGTTTATTCTCACCTTTCCAGTTTACAAAAACAAAAATAAATCGGAACCGGAGTTGGTTTGTGACGTTTGGAACGTCTCAAAGAGAATAACTGATGATAAACTAAATTTCATTTGGTCCTTTTACTTCAACCTGATGAGTCTTTTATTTTGGTGAAATAATTGTTTGAGCGTTGAGTAAAACATGAATTTTATAATACCAAATAATTATTCCCACTCCGTTTGGGATTCCAGGATTTTGGGAATGAATCTGAATGATTCGGACTTCTATTTGTGACAAACCCCACACTCAGAGAATGAGTGCAAAATTAAATAGTTTATATCTTAAAAATCTTTTTTAAAACAGTCTACGGAAAGCCGTTCGGTCCAATAAACATGTGGAAACGATCCAATAAACTTTAATGTAAAAATAAATCAAGCTCTGTTTAAACACCTCAGAGGAGTTTCAGCAGAAGGTTCTGTAGAAAAGTTACTCATCTTTCACTAGCCGTTAGCACATCAATCCTAGAGGATGTAAACTACTTCCCTGAACCAAGGCTGTTCAGGAGGACGTTTTCAGGAACCTTGGAATTTTTTAGTTTAGTGAAATTTTCCTGAACTTTTCCCAGCTCTTCGGCCAACTCCGGGTGCAGCATCGTGTCTTAAACAGGTGAGTGAAACGGATGAACGTGCAGACAGGAACAGGTGAGACGAGGAACAGGAAGTTGGTAGAAAATCAGCAGTCCAGCTGCTGCCGAGCGTCTGTCGGAGCTGCAGGCTCTCACCTCCAGAGGGCGCTGCCGCTACAGCAGACTGCACACACCCACTGGGGCTGACCTGCTTTGGTGCTTAGAGTCACTAGGTCCCGGTCCAGCTCCCGGACTAGTTGACACGGATGCCGGAGATGAAGGGCAACCCGGTGGGAACCTTCCTCTTGTACTCCACATAATCCTCGGCAAAAAAGTGGATCAGCGACAGCTCCTCCTCCTCGATCCGCTCCCTGAAGAACCTCCAGCTGGCTATCGTGTAGCCCAGAATACAGACCGGGTTACACAGCAAAACCTGCAGCAGCAAACCAAAGCAAAGCGTAAAGAACCGGAGCCCGGCGGGTCCATGAGGTCAGACCAGCTGGACCTGGAGTCAGCCAGGTGGTCATAACGTTATGGCTCACCTGAGTTCCGATGCTCCAGTAGAACCAGCCCACGTAGGACGGGTGTCTGAAGTAGGCGTAGACCCCGCTGGTGACCAGAACGTGGCTCTGGGCCTTCTCGTTCTGGACTATGTGGTTGAAGTTGGATCCGGCAGTCAACATGGCCGCCTTCCGCAGCGCCTCGCCACACAGCACCATGACCAGCCCGGCCATGCTGATCCAGCTCAGCTGCTTCAGCTCTGCGTGGGTGGGGGCAGAAACGAGCTTTAGCTACAGGAGACGCACCGATCAGCTGGCTCTGAAACCGACCCGTCGCTAAGCGCTAACGTTAGCCAACAACAGAGCTTCCATGTTGGAAATAAATAAAAAACGTGGATTTAGTTTTTAAATAAAAACAGCTGAAGATCAGAATAAAACCGGTATTGGCCCAAAACAGCAGAACCGGTGCATCAAACATAAACGTCCCAGCTTTCTTCACCGGTTCTGGTCTCAGACGGTACCACTGGACCTGACATGAGGCGGAACGGCGCTCGGATACAAGCGCGTCACGTTTCAGCTCCACCTCTGCAAAACTGACTCAACATTTTGTTTCGTTTTTGAGACGAAACTCAAAGATCAAACAGTTTGGAAGAAAATAAACAAACATGTTATTATTGCACCAAAGCTGCAAACCGATCCGATCCCAAAACTCAGGTTTTCCTCTCAGTTAAAGACTAACGGTCCCGTTAAAACTTCCGGCCCGAGTTTAAACCCCTCCCAGGAGTCCCCGGACAGACCTGGAACCGTGAGCTTCTCCACGGTGAACTCCAGCCACGACGAGATGGCGGCCAGCGTGTACTCCACGCTGTGGTTCAGCAGGAAGGAGTCCAGCGACAGGCTGCGGGGGTTGATGATGGCCGTCACCAGGTACTCGGAGTAATGGAAGAACGACAGAGAGCACATGTACCTGCAGGGAGACACCAGAACCACACGGACCCAACGGGAGGCTCAGGACTGGATGGAATAGGTTGACTGATCGGTTATCATTTTTTAGCTAAATAAACATGAAAACAGTGTTTCTTTAGCTCGGCGCTGTGGCGGCGGCGACTACGTACCACCCAAAATGTGTCCAGGTGGTTTCAGAGAAGCTGATCATTAATCCACATCCAAAAGTGACTCCCAGGAAACAGGCTCTCACCGCCACCTGGAACAGGTCAGAACACTCGGGTCAACCCGCAGACAGGAAAGCAAACAGGAGACAAGCGTTTCCTTTAACGGGTCTGGAGAGTCCTCAGGTTTCTGCACCGACATGAGCAGGACACGTCATCGGTGGTGAGAGCGCGAAGAACCCTCAGAATTTAGTCATCATCGGATTATTTTAGCAAAATATTAATGACCAGGATTAGGGCTGCCCGATATCAGGAAAACCTGCGATATTCGATAACAGTGATTAATATTGCGATGACGATATTACTTGTGATAAATAAAAACTTAACTCAGGAATAAAAATAATCAAAAACAAAGAAATAAAAAACTCATAAAAATGAGAAAAGCAAAAGATGTGAGGAAAGGGAAAAAGAAAAGGGAATCCATGGATCCCGGGAAAAGCAGAATCAGCAAAAAGAGCAAAGCTAACTCAGGTGTTTGCTAACTATCAAAATTAAGGCCTAGTCCACACGTAGCCGGGTTTTTTAAAAACGAATATCCGCCCCTCCAAAAACTTGCATCCACACCACCTCGTTTTAAAAAGAGACTCTGTCCACACGTACCCGGATAAATACGTTGTTAAGGACATGCCAGACCTGTAGGCGGCAGTACTTCCCCCGTTCTTAACCTCGTCCTTCGTCTGTGGTCTTCTGCAAGGAGCAGTAATTCCGCTTGCAAAAACAAACAAGCAGAAAGCGCTTGGACGATTGATAAAGCGAGCGCAGCTCTGAGGGCATCCATGCTGTCGGCTAGTGTAAACACAGGTCGCACACGTGATGTCAGCATTTTGTTGTCGTGGAAAGTGACGTTGCGGACCTTAAAACTCCGGTTTTGTCTGTCCACACGCAGACACCCAAAACGTAGAAAAATATCTACGTTTTGGCAGATCCCCGGCTACGTGTGGACAGGGCCTAAGTGCCATCTGCCTCAGGGGCGGGCATCTGACCTATGAGAACCCACCCGATTGGCCAAATGGGTGAAGAGCTCCATTAGATGTGTTTAAAAAACATCATGCTTCCGTTTGACTGAAAGAATAAATTATGTGTAGCAAACATTTGAGCTGACCGGTCATTGCGATATGCATATTGTGCATGCTGATATCGCGATAACGATACATTTACGATATATTGTGCATGCTGATATCGCGATAACGATACATTTACGATATATTGTGCATGCTGATATCGCGATAACGATACATTTACGATATATTGTGCAGCCCTAACCAGGATGCAGAATTCAGTGTGCACCAATTCAGGCGTTGAGGGTCGATACCGATTTCGGACTCTCACACAGCTCGAATCTGCTGATGCAGATTTATCTTCAACAGCCATGAGTAACTACAAACATTTATTTCTGATTAACGTAAAAATTATGATTCTGAAAGTAAAAAAAAAAAAAAACTCCAGATTATTTGCTGTTAGCAGGATGGGGTCACAGGTCAAAACTAATCAGCTGATCACTGACCACGACAATCAGACTGAATAATGATCCTTCTGATCAGCTGATCGTTTTGGGAAACTAGAGAAAAAACTTGGTTTCTCTTAAAGGATTTAGTTGCGGGATACATTAATGTGCGCGTTTATGACCGAACAGCTGATTCAGGTTCTCTTTAAATAAAAACATCCAAACAGATAAACACCACGAGACAAACATTCTGTCCGTGTGTGTCCAGACATTACAAAGTGAGGCTGGAGACATCAGAGAAGTCATGAGGGAGAGAACTGAACAGATTTATGGGTCCAGATTAGGAGAAACAGATGATGAACACAAGTTTTACATTTCTCCTTCTTGGTTTAGTTCTTTAAGACTTTAGCTGGTTTTATAAAGTGTAAAGAGTCTGAAGAGCTGCTTCATCTTGATCAGTTTAAGTTTCTATTTTGGGTTTATTAAGCAGCTGCTTCTGCTCTAATCTGATGGGATTAACAGGAAGCTAGGAGGAACTAACCAACTGCTTCAGCGGACCACGGAGATGTTCAGGTTGCCCAACAGCGGACGGAAGTAGATAAAACACCTTAAAGTCAGATTCATGTGTTTGAAACAACAAGGGAGAAAATCGGAGGTTAGCTCCCCGCTTACCTTGTAAATGGGTCCTCTGTAAATGAGCAGCAGCAGGCCGTTAACTACAGCTACGTGAAGACAAATAACCACTTTCCCTGGAGTTTCCGTCAGATAGTCGAAGACCCAGTCGAGATGTCCGAACCAGGTTCTGATGAGCGGGATTAAAAGGACGCTGAGCCCTAAAATAAACGCTTTAATACTAACTCTGCCTTCCAACACCAACTTACTGCCGGCCATGATGGAAGTCCCGTCATTTCCCGGACCAATTCTCGCGAGGTCTTCGGCAATCACGTTTGCTGCGTTCATGGTCCCTCTGAAAACCCTAACACCTTCTACATCCATCTAACAACGCTGATCTATACTTGTTTTTATGGTAAATTAGTTCGACCCAGCTGATAAATCAGTTTTACTAATAAAAACATTCTAGAAAAACTTTGAATTAATAAAACTTCAAGTTTGACTGTTTAGACATTAAACTTCCTGATTGCATATGAATGCAACTTTTAGATGCAGATAAAACACCAACAACATCATGATTAGAGGTGGGAAAAATGATCGATTCTAAGATGCATCGCAATTCAGCCGTGCACGATTCCGCATCAATGCAGCAATGTGACATGAGATTTTCTCCCTATGTCTATGTCGGGGGTCGGCAACCCGTGGCTCTGGAGCTCTTCCATCCATCTGATGCGGCTCTCTGTGCTTGTAAAATAATGAATGGATATTTAAATAAAAAGCTTTATATTTTACTGCATTAATTTTACATCTGTATGCTAATTCTAAATGTAAAGATCGTCTGCGTAAACCTGAACAGGTCCAGCCCAGTCTTACTGTGAGACCAGGTTGACGGGTCCCGCTTGTGCGTAATCATATAGGCACTTTATGAGCTGTAGAGGATGTGAGATTCTGGGATTCTCCTCACACGGCTCCTGGATGTGTCGCCACATTGGAGACAGGAACAAGCGCTATTCAGCCAAAGTTTCATCATCAGGGAACATTTTCTGAGTGACAAGTCTCGCTTCAGTGGGAGGAATCTTCCCACATGCGCTCTGGTTCTGCGACGCGCTCCAAGCCCCTCTCCACATCTTCAGCTCGCTGTGGACCTTATGTAGTACACGCTGACAGTGAGCTGCGCTGAGCAGTGTCCAGCTCGGATGTTCAGATGTGAATCTTTTCTTGGGTGATTTAGCTACATCTGCGATGTGCGTAGAATAAAATGTCAGTTCGTCTGCATGCGTCGGGGTAATTCTTTCTATTCTTTCTCCGTCAAAATAAACGGTCAAATACGGGAACTGTCCGGTCAACACAAGCCCTGCTTTTAACTGTTCTGTTTTCTTGTGAAAATAGATCAAATTAAACTTGATTACCACCAGAGCCAGGCGCACTGCGCCGTTGTCTCCGTCGCTGTAAATGAGGGAAAAACAAAATGATCGGATCCTTTTCTGACCTTCCCCACCTACAACGTTTAATCACAACAATCAAACGTGACAGAGCCTGGATTTGTATTCTGAACAGTCTAAACATGTTTTAAAAAGAAACGTATGACAAAAGTGGCACCTGCTCAGTAAAACCACCAACAGGGTGAAAAATATCTAAATATTGTCGGCAGAGACGGGCTACAACTCCTGGATCCACTTTATATAAATCGTTTTATTGATTATCGTCTTATGAAAGATAACTTTGACGTACACGAGCGACCGGTACTGGCTGCTGTCACCTGTTGTGAGCAGCTCTCTGCTGTCTGAGGGTAGGCCCCGCCCACAACGCCGCAGCTGCTGTGGTGTTTTCTTTACTGTGGGAAACGGGTAATAATGGCTCTTTGATGGGAACAGGTTGCCGACCCCTGGTCTATGTCTATGCAGGACAATAAAGTTTTGAGGTTTTACAACTACTTCTGGGGGCAGAGTTGCAATGACATGCGCGCTGCGTTGTCCTAGAAGCAATCGGACAGGGATACAGGGCCAACATTACCAGTAATCAAAGATGTACCCGTTACATTTAAATCGGATGTCTGGGCTAATTTCGGTTTTGGGATCCTGGATGTGAAAGAATCACTTAACACAGTATTTGTTTACTATGTTTAAGTTCAGTAATATTCTATCTTAAAGCTGCTCTACCGAAAACATTATTTATTATATTATTTAAGTAATTATAGGCAGCACACTTTAAACGTTATTGCTCACTATAGTGAATAGATGAATGTTCTTTTTTTCAGGGATTTCAAAATCAAAAAGAAATTAAACTATTCTGCTGCTTTTATTAAGTCATGAAAATGTTTGTGTGAAGAGTCGTGATGCATGTCAGACTCAAATCCAATCGTGAGGCAGGTAGAGATGCACACCACTAGTCATGATTCCTCACATCATCGTGACAAAAGAATTAGAAAGCACAAACAAATACAGAACGAGATCCTAAATGTTCAGGTTGGGATGATCCAGCATTTAATGCCTTCAAGTATGAGCTCTGAGAAAAAAGTAAACGCAGTTCACTTCATAAAAAGCTGTTTATTAGTCCATCATACATTTTCATACAAAACATAAAATATCAGTTTTATTAACAGGCTTCAGGATTACGTCTCCACGAGATTGTTCTCAGGGTTCAGCAGGATTATTTCTCCAAATAAAAAAAATCCAGCATTTTATTTGCAAACCTGATGACAAGTTAAAAACTAAAACAGAACCCTAAATAAATCCCCCTGATATTTAATAATCGCTGTTATTATTCAGCCCTGAGGTGATAAAGCACCAATGATCTGATAGGAAACAACTCAAGTTGAACGTCGATGACATGTCTGTAACTCATGCAGAGTCTTAAAGCTTCTCGAAAGCCAGGAAACACAAACTCTACTGGGGCTCCTCCGCTCGTCTGAGTCCCTCTCAGGAAAAACAGGAAGTGGTCGCCGCAGATCAAAGACTCTGCTCCGTCCTACAAATCGTCCTCTTCGAAGTTTAGATGTCGTCTTTATTTGTGGAGAAAAAAGTAGAAATCTTGCTTTGTGTCTTAAAAGGAGGCAACAGAGGAGCTGAAAAGAGAAAACAGCCTGAAACCCTAGAGCAGGGGTCATGACCTTTGTGAAGCTCAGTGCTACTTCAGCATGACCGAAGGGCTACCAGGTTAATGCGCCGACATGTCCCTCATCTGGACATGTCCAGTCTCAGTCTGTCCTCTCTGACTTCATCTCCCCGTCCTTCTCAGAGGCCTAGTGGTAGTCCCCCACGGGACTGGGACACCGGGGTTCAGGTCCCGGTCGGGTCATACCAAACACTTTCAAATGGGACCCGGTGCTGCCGGATACTAGAAATGTGTATTGGTGATACGATATATCACGATATATTCCCATATCGGTATTTTCTTACACCCCTGTGTGTGTGCAGCTTTAATGGGGGGGGGTTAAACCACCAAACAGTTCCTGAGTGCAGCCATCGCTGCAGCTCCCCACGGGGATGGGTCACGCGTGGATATGAACGTCACCCGAGCGTGATGACGAACGGGAATTTATTTATGGCCGTTTTGTGGGACGTGGACATTTTTGTCTCCAGAAACAGCGGACGGAGGAAACCGAACTCAGTAACTGAACAAAGGGATTTATTGTGGTTATTTAAAAGCAGCGGGTTGGTTCTGACCTCGCTTTTCCTGCTCCTCCTTCAGAGACGGATCCCGAGCCGCTGAGAAGATCAGAGCGTCCAGCATCTCTTTGTACAGCTTCTTGTGATGTGGGCGAACAAACGTGCCAAACCCTTCAGTAAGTAAATAAAGAAACTAATGAGGTCGGGTCCGGGCAGCAGCGACGGCCCAGGGCGGTCCTGAAGGAACTCACGGATCAGAAGGTCGAAGTGCTCCCACGTCTCCATGAACATGTTCACCAGCGTGGTCACCAGGTCCTCGTAGACGTCCGTCTCCTTGTAGCGGCGGATGGCCTGGAAGAGCAGGGAGGACTTCTCGGCTCCGAAGGCTTCCTTCACATCAGCGATGAGGGCGGCGTAGACTTTGTTCCCCTTAGCAGAACCTAGTTTTCACAGATTAAAGCACACAGTAAAAACACGGATTATATTAGGATTAAGGGTCAGACTCTTCCTGATTCAGGATTGTAGCCGACGTCTGTAGTTCTGCTCTTTTATGGATAACTACCTCAGAACCGGTCTGATGATGGTTTATCTGCACCAGCATTGATAATCCGTTCAAATGAGGTTTAATTGAGGCTTTTATTGTGAAGGGTCTGCTACCTGCTCCTTCCTGCGGTTGCTTTAAGCCCTGCTGACTCAGGTGAGGTCCTCCTCCGTTCAGCTGCTGCGTGTCCAGTTGTCTGCAGCTGGACGAGGAGCTCCGAGCTTCGGCCGGCCGGCGCTCCGAGGCTGGAAGACAGTCACGTTTGTCCTCATTTAAACGATCATGGCTGGAAATATTAAACGAGAGCAGATGTGTCGACCCGCTGAATGTCCTGCTATGACTCGTGATCTTCAGGGTCTACAGATGGAAGCGATCCCGGTTAACGCTCCTCTAAAACCAAAAGAGTGTCTCACACTTCTGCAGCATCACGGCTCTCTTCTCGTCTTTGGACAGCGAGTGGTCGGGTTTGAACCCGCAGCCCTGTCCCGTCAGCTCCAGACATTTCTCATCAAATCTCTTTTTGTGATGCGGCCGGATGAACTGGTAAAATCCTGTAAGGCAGGAATCAGGTTTGAGACGCTGGAAAACAGGGAATGCCTTCCTGTAACAGACGAGGATAGACCAGACGCACCCCGGAGGAGACTGTGGGTGTTCTCGTCGTCAGCCAGCATGGACGTCTCGCTCAGGAGGCTGTCCAGGCTGTCCGTCTTCTTGTAGTCCTGCAGAGCCTGGACGATCCGGTCAAAGGTCACCTTACTCAGAGACGCCTTCATGTCTGCCAGGAACTGTTTGGCCCTGCTGGTTTTACCGTCCTCCAACACGTCCTCAGAGGTGCTCGTCTTCTGCGAGTGTAACACGACACCAGTCACGTTTACAGCGTATGCTGACACTGCCCGGGTTTGTAGAACACATTATTAGACATGACTGCCTGCCATACATCCGCTGCTGCTGCAGCAGACTAGAAGCAGCCGACCCTTTAGTCCTCCGTGTTGCTCTAAAGCAGCCGGAGTCCTCCGCTGTCGTCTGTCAGCACCGCCGCCTCGCCGGTTACTCCACCAACACAGCTGTACACACCTGCTCATGAACCAGCTTGATTTTGCGTTTCCCTCCTCGTAGTTCGTCCTCCAGTCTCTTGTTGTACTGAAGAGACAGCGTGGACAAACGGCTCGCCTGCAAACGGACTAAGACAGTCAGCTCACGTAACGAACTCCTGACCAAACTCACTCCTGGGCGAGTTACCTCGTCTCCTCCAGCAGCATCGTCGTCTCCACGGCGACGCTCACCCTGATCCAGAGCATCCAGCAGGTTGGCGGGTCTCCTTTGACTCTCCGGCACCTCCCCCTCGTAACTGATGCAGATCTTTGCCATCCCACTGGCGCCGCCGCCTTCATCTGATCCCACAGAAACAGGTTTTAACTGGTCCTGACCCCGTTTCATGAGGGGAGAGAAAAAGTTGCCTCCGTGGCACAAAACAGAATAAAACCCAAAAGGACTTTTAAACCGACCGAGTTTCCTCTTCTTCAGGCTGGGGAGGTGAGCGTCCAGGACCTTGGCCTTCTGGGCGACGACGCAGCTGAAGGAGGAGGAGGAGCAGGAGGAGGAGGAGGAGGAGGAGCAGGAGGAGCTTGAACATTCAGCTGCCGGGTTTTCTGCTGCAGGCGTCTTTATGACCTCCGGCCTCTAAACAAACACAGATCAGGGTTCATTCAGCTGAGCAGCGTTCTCCACCGCTACGGTGCCCACTCACCATCTTCTGCGCCGTCCTGAAGAACTGAGACACTTCACGAACCACCGTCCCGAACCCCGCTTGGACTCGAACGTACGGCCGGACCCACGACGGGAGATTGGCCCGAACATCTGGGCTTCTAAATCTGTGGAATCACGTCGATTCACTCATTTTCTGTCTCAGACTTGATTTTTACAAATCCACAACGTTCTTGGATCATCTGATCTCAAACACCGAAGACGTTCTGGCTTCACCGTCTCTGAAATGGTTACATCTTGATGTCGTTCTGCGGATCTCAGCTGTTCACATCCCAGCTCTGAACTCAAGTTACGGATGCGTGTTAAACGTTCCTGACCTCTCGTCACACAGGAAGATGGCACCGTAGTCCTCCTTGTGGCGAATGACGCGTCCGATGGCCTGGTTCACGGCTCTGAACGCCTGGTGCCTGTACCACTCCTGCCCTGACAGAAACTGGCCACACACGGAGGAATGAAGCAAAACAAATCACCGCCCCGATCCATCAAGCATCATCACGCTCACCTTAACCCCAGGAGCTTTACTTCCGTTCATCTCATCCAAATACTGCATCTTCAGAACCACCCGGGGATCAAACTTGGGAGGGAACGGGAGGCCGGTGATGACGACGGCCCGACAAAAGTTGTCTGCAAAGTCCAGACCTTCGCTGGCCTGAGGAAGAAGCGCAGAATCCGGGTAAGCGACAGCTCACTGCGATTCCTGACAGAAACACGAGAAGACGACGATCTTCTAGGGAGCACCTGCTCACCTTCCCTCGACACACCGCGAAGAAGCTTCCTCCTTTACACTTGGGATCGTTTACAGAGCTGTAGTAGCCGTTTATGACCTACAGACAAGCACACGCGGGTCAGAAAGCTACAGGAGGTCCCGAATCACCAAAGTGACACAAAAAAGACTCAATCTGGAAAATTAAAGAAACAGAAAGTAAACAGAGGAAAAACATTTTTTGCTTTTATTTCTAAACAAAATTTCCATTTTTTCATTTATTTATTTGATCAGTTTTACTCTATTTTTCCATTTCTCTTCTCAAATTTAGCTTTTGATCCGCTCTAATTTCCCTCTGGGATTAATAAAGTATCTATGATCTGATTTCCTTCTGACAACATTTACACCCGGATCGCTCATCCCGGCAACATCACCTCACTAAAGGTTCCCTTTCCCTTTGGTTCTACAAACATGGGCTTCAGGATCTCGATGTGACTCGCTTGTCCCTTCGTCTGGAGAAACACACAAAAAGACAAATTTAAAATTCAAAAACCAAAGTTTCCTAATCGGAAGTTTCTACTCACTCTCCACAGCTCCAGGGTCTTCTCCATCAACAGGAACGACGGGAAAAAGACCAGGAGGCCGCGAGGAACCAAACGACAGAGGTTAGCTGAAACAAACTCACGTCAGGAACCCGAGACCAAAACGAGGAGAACCATCATCTAACATCTACCAGCTCAGAAAAGAAGCTCCTCCGCCTTTCTCAGAAACGGCTTTAATGTGGAATAAACACAACAGCTGATGTCAAAAACAGGCCAAATAAACCCGGATGTGAGCAAACAGCTCCACAGCAGAGAACCAGAAACACAACAACAACAACAACAGTCGTAATTAGTAAACATCTGAACAGAAAAAAAAGGCAAAATGAAAATAAATAATAATAATAAATCAAATAAAAAAACGATTCTGGGTCCAGTTCTCAGTTTAGTCGTCCGAGAGCTCGTTTTAATTATAAAAGCCGAGCGGACACGTTTAACCGTCGGCGACGCAAAAGCCTCTTCCTGTAGAATAAATAGAACATTTTCTTTTATTTGTGAATATTAGTGGATTCATACGGGCAAAAACTTCCTTCTGAACTGCAGGCGTCAGTAATGAGGAAACAACCCATCAGGAACGGCAGTAGAAGAAGAGTTGTACCAAAGCCAGCATGACTCAGCATTCCCAAACGTAACTGTCCATTTTACAGCTCGTGCTGAAGTTTACCGCTCTGGTAGGAACAAAACCCATACGGTGCTACTAAGTCATAACCCGGTGATCCGTCGGCCCTCGTTGGATCGGCCAAGCGGCCGCTAGCTTACGGGGCAACAGCGGTTTCACACGACTACGAGTCGGAGATTTGGTGACTTCAACAAGACTCAAATTCATCTGAAACCCAAACCGCTGAGAACTACAGGGAAGAGACGAATAAACCTGCATCAGGTTCATGAAACTAGAACGTCCCAGAAAGACCCGAACCCTACCAGCTGACTGATTTATAACACGGTAATAACAGCACAACTCACCAACAGTGTTGCCTAAAGACGCCATGACTTCAGGAATAAACCTGAAACGGAGAAATATTAAAGCAGCACAGCAAAAACACCTACTAGCAAAGCTTCATGTGAGAAAAACAGTTATTACTCCATATCTGTACAAATGATGTGTTCTGTTCTTTTGTTTACTTGTTTAAAGAAGACAAAGGTTGTTTTTAGGTCCGAAGCTTTACTCGTTAAAACAACAAAATGTTGAATTCAACACCTTCTTCTGCTGACCAGCGATAAAAGACGCTGATCTTACAGCTGGTCCTCGTTTACCTCCGATTAAACGCCGAGCTCAGCACCACCGAATCTGGACCCTGATCCAGGACTCGGACATAGATCTGGTCCCGGCTGATCACATGACCGTTTTCAAGAAGCACCGGGAAATCTCTAAAGTAAAACAAGGAAAAAGAAACGTGGTTTCATTCAACGCTCCTAAACAAACTAGAACGTAAAACTGAAACACTGAAGAGAAACGAGTCTAGTAAGACCGATTTAAACCTCGCGTGATTGTTTAGTAATAAATCTGAATCAGGGGGCATAACAAGTGCTCTAAAATCTCTCTTCCTTCCAGTTTTGAATATTTAACACGGATAACTTTAGTCAGAAATCTGATTTTAACAGTGAGCGGTGCACAAAACTAAGAATTACCACTTGGTTAAATTCAGCGTTTAAAAGCTGCTTCAGCTGCAGAAATGTTGTGCATCAACTGAAGTTTTAGGGACATTTTAGCATGAAAGTAGGTGCAAACGCCTAAATATCAGCCATGAAAATCAGCAATAAATAAATAAATAATCAGCAACACACGTCGGCCATCAGCTGACAGCGACCTCGAAGTATCGGCATCGGTACTGGCAATAGGAAAAACGATATCGGCCGACCACGAACCTGAATAATTAAATAAATGTCGCAGCAGGATTCCCCCCTCTGGAAACACACTTTATCTGCTTTATCTGATCAGACATCGGACTCGTTTGTTTTGGTGGTGAACTCACATCCTCATCTCAGAGGTGAAGGTGGTCAGAGGTGAGAGGGTCCCGCTGGTGAGAATGATGCAGCGAACGCCCTGGTTCACCAGCTCCTGCATGCTGAAGCCCGGTGAGAAGCACCAGTAACTCAGGATGTTTCCTACGGCGCACACGACACAAAAACACGCGTTCAAAGCTGCTTCACAGACGCAAACGCTGACTAACAAGATAGAATAAAGAGAAACTGTTCTCTCTCTTGGAAAGCTCAGCCACAAAATGTTATTCCAGGTCACTAGGAGTTCCACATGGAGTCTGGTTACTGAAGTTAAAGTTCTGAATGTTGTGAACTGACTGACCTTGTTTCTTGGACGAAGCTGAAGCCCACGGATCAGCCGCTTGTTTCTTCTTGGCAGCGCTGGTGTCCCGATGGATGTGAACCTAAGTCAGATGGACCATAACGGCTAACGTTAGCGTAGCATAGTGGCCATCGACATACATGAGGACAAAAATCAGGTTTTAGGTGTTTTATTCACTAATGGGTCAAACCTGTAGGAGACTAAAGCAGCACGTTGCTACGATCATGACCCAAACATGCACCGAGGAATATTATAATTAAATATAAATACGGAGTCGTTCATTTCCAGCTTTGGTGTGTGAAACTAGAACTAAGGAGGAATGTTCTGCACACCACTCACCCAGAAAACCTGGATTAGTAGAATAAAAATAGGTGTGTGTGTATAAAAAACAGGTGTGTGTGTGTGTGTGTATAAAAATCAGGTGTGTGTGTGTGTGTGTGTATAAAAACCAGGTGTGTGTGTGTGTGTGTATATATAAAAACCAGGTGTGTGTGTGTGTGTGTGTGTGTATAAAAACCAGGTGTGTGTGTGTGTGTGTGTGTATAAAAACCAGGTGTGTGTGTGTGTGTATAAAAACCAGGTGTGTGTGTGTGTATAAAAACCAGGTGTGTTTGTGTGTGTGAATGAAAACAGGTGTGTGTGTGAATAAAAACAGGTGTGTGTGAATGAAACAAGTGTGTGTGTGTGTGAATGAAACAGGTGTGTGTGTGTGTGTGTGTGTGTGTGTGTGTATGTGCGTGCATCCGTGTGTGTGCGCATCCATGTATGTGTGTGTGTGTGTGTGTGTGTGTGAGAATGAAAACAGGTGTGTGTGTGTGAATGAAACAGGTGTGTGTGTGTATAAAAACCAGGTGTGTGTGTGAATGAAACAGGTGTGTGTGTGTGTGAATGAAACAGGTGTGTGTGTGTATAAAAACCAGGTGTGTGTATATAAAAACCAGGTGTGTGTGTGTGTGTATAAAAACCAGGTGTGTGTGTGTGTATAAAAACCAGGTGTGTTTGTGTGTGTGTGTGTGTGTGAATGAAAACAGGTGTGTGTGTGAATAAAACCAGGTGTGTGTGAATGAAACAAGTGTGTGTGTGTGAATGAAACAGGTGTGGTAACTGAACAAACCTTAAAGTAAGCAGAGTAGGACTCCATCTTCCTTTGTCTGTCCAGCTCTGATGGTTCACCACTAAACACCAGCTAGAAGACCAGAGCAGAGTCACCGCTGCTGTACTACAAACAGGAAGTTAAGCACTGAAACAGACGTTTACCTATAATAGCGTATTAAAATTAAGTTCTATCGTTCCTTAAAGAGCAAGTCACCCCCAACCAGTCTTACTCCACTCCCACTTCCTGTTTGTAAAAATGCATCAAACGCTGTTGCCTGGCAGACCAAGAGGGCGGAGCCGCTAATAAATACACACACAGGCTCACAACGACATTGTGACATCATAATGTACCAGCTGACATCATAGTGTACCTCTTAGCCAAAAGTGATAGCAGGTTTAAATTCAAATGCAGTGCAGTTTTTACCCAAAGATGGCGCAACACTGACAGTTTTAAGCAGAATATTTGAATTTTAACTAAGATGCACTAAAGTGCAAAATGACTGAGTACACGTGTCTGCAGCACGATCAGACGCTCATTTTTATAGCTTATAATTTCTCCCGCCATTTTCCATGATAAAGATTCCGTTTTACTCAACTCTTAACTCTTTACTATGTGTGTCTTTTGTTAGGTCCACTTGAGCCGCATTACGACTGGGGGCTCATCTGGGATTTCTGTTACATCATCAACGGGCTGCTCCGTTTTCTTACTGGTTTTGGATCGTTTTTATTTACAACATGGATCTTTCATGTAAAAAGACTCTCATGACTCTATATTCAGGGACAGCAGCAGCTCAGGAGGTTGAGCGGGATGTCCAGTAATCGGAAAGTTGCAGGTTCAATTCCGGCTTCAACCAGAGAATGTTGCTGTTGTGTCCTCGGGCAAGACACTTAATCCGCCTTTTTTGCTGGTGGTGGTCGGAGGGACCGGTGTCACCTGTGTTCAGCAGCCTCGCCTCTGTCAGTGTGCCCCAGGGCAGCTGTGGCTACATGGTAGCTCATCACCACCAGTGTGTGAATGACTGATTGTGTTGTGAAGCGCCTTGGGGGGTTGTAGAACCCTAGGAAGGCGATATACAACTACAGACCATTTACCAATCTTAACATTCTGTTTTGTGGTCCAACAAGCCGGTTTGTGACAAACTTGTTGCTTTTTGGTTTGTTTTTGACTGAAGTTAGCTTAAACATTTGTTGTCATAAAACAATTTAAGGAAATTTAATTTTAATGAAACGTTTTCATTAACTTTTACTAAGTGTGTCTTCCTTTCAAGACGTCACCTGGGCCAGGTTCTAACAATCGGGGGCTTGTCCGGGAACTCGACTGCAGCTCAATAGTGTTTCAATTTTTGTGATTTACTTTTTTTTCACTAACCAAAGAGGATTACATTTACATGTTCATCTGAAAGTCTAAATAAACACAACTTTTCCTAAACTGTTTTTTGTCTCAACCTCAGCGGTTTGCGTACCTGAATAATGTCAGCCAGCTTCTGCAGTCCATTTGAATTGAGGAATGCTCCGGGTTCTGGTCAGAATCAAGCATCGTAAATAATTTGGAATTAAGAAGACCGGGTTATTTATAGCAAAGACATAAAGTCATACGGACTGCCGGTCAAGCTTCCAATGATCTGCTCCAGAGCCTCATAGACAGCCGTCTTGGTGCTGTAGGTCAGGTGGGCTTTCTCCAACAGTTCATAGATGAAGCTGAAAGACACACAATAACGGATGGCTCTGGAAATCACTTCAATCGCCCAGTGGATGTAAAAATGTGATAAAAAATCTGCTCCTACTGAAAAAAAAAAAAAAAAAAAAAAAAGTCACAACCCCCAAATAAAACCTCTGTAAGACATCCAGAAAGCCCGATGCAGACCACTTTAGGAGATGGAGAGAGAGTGTGGCTGTAAGGTAGATATAGATAAATTCACCTAAAAAAACTTGAGAAAATGAACTTGAGATAAGAAGAATGTGAAAAAACAACATTCTCACACCCACGGCGTCAAAATATGACGCGTGTGACCAAGCCTCAACATATGACGATTCAGGACGCCCCAGCGCATCAGGAGACGACAATCAGGGACACGCTGGGACACGTGGCTCCGCTGGCGTCACTGTTTGACGCGCGTGGTCACACGGACATTATTCGAATATTAAACGTGGCCCTCACCCCAATCCTAACCTTAAGGTCCACAAACTGTGACCTTAAGGTTAGGACTAGGGTGAGGGGAAGGTTAAATAGTTCTAATGTCCGTCTCAGCACCGGCGTTGGACACCGACGCTCTGGAACGCTGCGTCAGCAGTTTGTCCCTGATCGTCGCCACCCGACACCCTGGGGCGTCCCAAATCGTCATATATTGAGGCTTGGCCACACACATATTTTGACACCTTGGGTGTGAGAATGTGTTGGAAAAAACAAGAACTGGAGGAAGAAAAAACCCTTGAGAAAAGGAGAAGTAGAGGGAAACCTACATTCCAGGTTTCGTGATGCCCTTTTCACTTGGAACATCAATGGAATCGATAGCAGCTTCCAGATCCAACAGTATCTCTGTTAATTTAGACAAAACCGTAAAGTTAACTCCATCACTGCTAAATGTAGGTCATCATAAACTTACGCTTGACTTTAGCGATGGTAGGGACTTCTAATTTGGAACCTGAGACGAGATAAATATGGAAACAAGATTAGAATAAACAAGATTTCTGAACGATTCTCTTGAACTGGTCGAAGGAACGTTTGAACGGACGATCTGACCGGAGCTGAGGGACTCTACGTTGATGTCTTCCGTAACGGGGTCTCCACGACTGACTTCTTTAGCCTTCTCCTCCAGCAGCCTGTCCACCGCCGTGATGGCCGAAGCCACGTCGTAGGGAGTAAGGTCGAAGGACGTCGATTCTTCACACATCCTCTCCTGGAGATGACACAAATATTTATAATCTGTAGATGTCCAGGCTGCCAGGAAAACCGCTTCCTCTCAGAAACTGAAGCTCCAGATACAATTTAATTCAAACGCTCCGTTCTGGGGCAGTTGCTGTTTTCTATCTACCTTCTGCCTCTGGGCAAAATCCTGAATCAGCACGGCCTGAACCATCACATTTACGCTGATGACCGTCAACTATATATAGCAATGGATGAGGAGAATGCAGGCTCGCGATTGGCTGCATGTTTAGACGACGTGAAGGGCTGGCTGGCATCCGACTACCTAAAGTTAAATGAAAGGAAGACTGAGTCTATTGTCTTTGACCCCCGCAACCACCATGGCTCTCACCCTATTTGTGACCTTTTAACCTTCAAACCCAAACAGTGCGTGACAAGTCTCGGTGTAAAGCTGGATGCTGAACTTCGCCGCCTGACTCGCATCAGACGAATCTTGAAACGGAGGCATTTGGAGTCAGTCATCCATGCCTTCATTACCTCTCGCCTGGACTACGCAAACGCCCTCCTAGTCGGGGTTCCGGTCTCTGCCCTGAATCGGCTGCAGGTCGTCCAGAACGCTGCTGCCAGGTTCTTGACGAGTACACACCGACGTTTCTATATTACCCCTGTCCTGCCACGTCTTCACTGGCTCCCTGTCGTTTTCAGGGTACAGTTTAAGTTATCGACTTTTGTATTTAAAGCACTCAACGACCTGGCACCTCCCTATGTAGCCACACGCACACCGAGGTCGGCTGACCTGCTGCTGTGCACGCCCCGGATGCGATACAAATCGCGGGGTGAACGAGCATTTGTGCATGCTGCCCCAAAGCTGTGGAACTCGTTACCCATTAAAGTTCGGCAGGCTCCATCATTGGCGGTTTTTAAATCTCATTTAAAGACCCACTTTTAGGATGTGGCTTTTAGACAGCAGCTTGTTTCGTTAGCCTATTATCTGCTTTTGATCGGTATTTTTATCTTCTGTTTTAGTTGCTTAGATTGGTCGTGTTTGGGTTGAGCCTGTGCAGCACTTTGGGCAGCTCCATTGCTGCGTTTTAGACGTGCTATATAAACAAACTATGGTATGGATTTTTATGTTTACGGTTCGCACCTCGAGTCCAGCTGGTGTGTTTAACAGCAACAACACTTGAAAGCTCCCAGCTTCCATGCAGAAGCTCTTTAAAAGGACCACTTAGTTCTCCTCGGGTGATCTCCCTTGTTTGGACGGGTATGAAAGCTCACTGAACCGTGGAGCTGCAGGAGGACGTCTCTGTTCGTTCAGAGTGAACGTGATCCGACACAACGACCAACCGTACGCTTCTGTAGAAGGTTTGCATTCTGGGAAGCAGCAGGGCTCACAAACATCAGTAGCTACTGAGTTGCTCCTGGCTAGCTGGAATGAATGAATGAATGAATGTGGTTCCTGTGTGGTTGTATTTGTTGTGGAGAACCGGTTGCCGTTTTCAGTCCTGACCAGTCGATGACCCGGGTTTCGTTGTTCTTCAGGCTTCGTCTCCTTCGTGACCAGTCCTCGTTTCTGGCAGCCTCGAAGACGCCAGCGGTTAGAAACGCTGTCCAGCTGCTTTGATCGGCTTTCAAAAACAAAACAAAACCCTGATCGTCCGTCTGACGGTGAACATTTGTAACGTGTCGATTTGGTCCGCTAAGTCAAACTGGGCCGATATTAACAACTGATGTTTATTTCGATCATGTGACTGTTTACGGGTGTTTCAGGACAGGGTTGGCTACGTGTCATTCGGTTGGTCATGTGACATGCTGGCGATAGAGTGGTTCTGTGGGGGAGTGTGCAGCAGAAAACTCACCTGTTCAGGCTGGCTTCCTCCGTCACCACCCTTTCCCGGGATCCACCGATTTCCCTTTCCTTACATTATTATTCATTATTTTTTCCTCATTTTAAACATATTTTTAATCATTTGAAAAATATTTACTTTTTTTGCTTTTGTGAAGCGCCTCGTAGTTTTCATCTATAAAAGATCGTCTCCTTTCTGTCTTTGACAGAAGCAGCAACGTGCGATGGCTCATACACGTGTCCGGGCAGTAGGGCAACATACATCGTGCCTGTGATTAATATCAGATATGATATTCCTATCAACACATCCCTAAAGTACACATGCTGATAGTTCATCCTGAGGTGTGAAAGCATGCTAGGAAAAGCTGTCACCACCAGATGAAGGGACCTTTAATCTCACCACATTATGAGCTTCATCAAAGATGACCACAGCTTTGTTCAGCTCGATGTTGTGCGCTCGGCGGCTCTGTGGAACAAAACAGACAACAAATCATTCAAGAACGCATTTTAATCCAATCGGTGGAACGTATTTGGGTTCAAATGTTTCTAAACGAAGGGGATGGACCAGAACCGTGACGAAAGAAAATCGGAGTCAAATGGGATGTTTAGGCTCTTTGGTACCAGCAGCCGGTCAGACCAGCAGGCCTTTGTGAGAATCTGGGGGAAAATGTCAACAACACGTCGTGTTTCTCTTAATGTTGATGGGGGCGTTGTTACGTTTCACAGCCTGGCTGGTTTTGAGCCACGTGAGGGAAGAACAATGTTTAAAAATACAGTTTAAAAGGTCTAAAATGTCAGAAGATGAGTTTAAAATAACAGTGCAGGGTTTCCCCAGCACGCAATAAGTCTGGCGGCCCGCCAGGCTAAGCGTCATGCCCCGCCCCCCTCCCTGACCCTACCGTGTCCGCTGACAACGAAACTAGACTCAGCTGAGCGCGTCATGATTTTTATCTTGAGAGGCGCTATAGAAATGATGTTTTCTTCTTCTTCTTCTGCTGATGCTGGTGAGAAACAGCAGCGGAACGTGTGCAAAACCCCCCCCCCCCCCCCCCCCCCAGTGAGACTCAGTTTCAGAAGAAGGAACCACAAAAATAGCATTATGGCTTTGGGTTAAAAGCATTATGACACATTTCAAGTCTTTAGATTGTTTACAACCCCTAAAAATAAACAAACAGACAAATAAAAACGAGTGTAAGAAGTGAAAAACCAGTCTTTTCGGGATCAGCTCACCTTTGGATCAAGCAGGTAGTTGTAGGGCATGAAGATAATATCGGCGTGCTGCTTTAGGGAGCGGGTCAGGAAGTACGGACAGACCCTGCACACATCAGCTCAGATGAGAAGCGACTAGTTTCAACGTGAACGAAGACGAAACAACTAAAATAAACACAGTACCTTTGTTTGTTGCCAAACTTCACCAAATCTTCCACATCAAGAATGGAATTCAGCAACTCTCGGTCTGAGCTTCTTTCTGAAAGGAGTCAAAGGACTCAGAGTCCATGAAGTCTCCTAGGTAATCCACACGTTTCTCATCCAGGTGTCAGATTACCTTCAACGTTGTTGTAGAAGCCACAAGACCTGGTGCTGACTTTGTCCCTGCACATGTGGACCTAAGAGGACCAGAGTCATCACCTGTTAGGGGAAACATGGTGGAGCCTGCTGGGAACGCCATCCATGTGACGTAATCCTGAACTTATTCAATCATCTGTAAACATCTAACACTCAGCTGGAACATTTGGATGAAACGTGAAATGGACTCAGGAATGAGACCACTAGAGACCAACCAATGTTCGTATTCTTTTGCCGATACCGACTGCTGATTTTTATGGGCCGATACCTAAACCACCTGATTCTCATGCTAAAACTTCACTAACATCAGTTGATGCACAAAATCTCTGAAGCTGAAACAGTTCTTGAACTCTGACTTTAACGAACTGTTAAATCTTAAATGTGTGCACCGGGCTGCCCGAGGATGTGCCTGACTTTAAATCGGCTTTGCTAAAGACAAATACCAAAGTTGATCTGGGACCGGGTCACTCAGGCAGGAGGATCTTTATCTAAAAGGCCTGAACTGGAACTTCAACCTGAGCTCCTCATCCCGCAGCTTAGGTTGAGCGGAGCCACCCTGAAGAGAAAGCTGCGTGAATTTGGTCTCAAGCTAAAGCTCAGAACTATTAGAGGAAGTTTAGAACTGCAGGTTTTGTTCATCTCTCTTTAATCTCTCTTCACCGTGACAGATTACGACAGTCTCAATCCCTATCGACATCTCTGATAAACGAGTACAACACATCTGTGCTCCAATGACTTCTTCCGTCGGGTTGCATTCAATAGAAACTACAGTAGAGCAGGGTATCTGCAGGCTTGAGGGAGCCAAATTTAAGACTTTTTAAGACCTTTTTTAAGGCCAATTTGACCAAATTTAAGCTTTTTTAAAATTATTTAATTTAAGCTATAATTTCCAGCTATTGCCTGGAATCGGTCCTAACCATGTCGCGAACGTGGGATTAGCCATCCATTTACCATTGAACTTGCACTTCTCCATGGCGCAAGCTCCACTAGCTTAACCAGCTAATGTGCTCATCTAAAAATAGCCCCCTTTCACAACCAACTGAATGTGTACGGTTCCGCTTACGGCAACATCGTACACAAAAAATGCTGAACACTAACTAGAAATTCACGAAAAAGTCATAGAAATAAACTAATCTAGTTTATTGGGTCTTTGGTAATTTAAGACCTTTGGAAACTGTATTTAAGGATTATTTGTCATTTTTAAGGATTTTCAAGGCCTTAAATTTGGAAAAGTAAATTTAAGACTTTTTAAGGACCTGCGGATACCCTGAGTAGAGACAACATGACTGTTAATCCAGACTAGTGATTTGCTGAACCAGCTGAATTAACCAGGTGGAACCTACCTTAACGTGGTTGCTTTCCTGACGCATGACTTCCTGGTTGATGCAAAGCTGCTCTCTGGATCCCAAAACACACACCTTTGGTCTGATTCAACAACGGAGACACACACATATGGATTACTACCGGGCTTGAGCTGCTGATGACTCTCCTCCCGTCAGAGTTCACTCTTCAATGTGATTTTTAAACGTTTTCTACAACCCCCCAAGGCGCTTCACAACACATTCACACACTGGTGGGATAAACTACGATGTAGCCACAGCTGCCCTGGGGCACACTGACAGGTGCCACCGGTCCCTCCGACCACCACCAGCAGCAGGGAGGCGGGTTAAGAAGAGCAAAACCAAGGACTATAATCTAGAGTTTTTACCTGTATGTAGTGTTCTTCAGCTCACTGATGACCTGTGCGAGCTGAGAGTGCGTCCTGGAGGCATAAATGATCTTGGGAATATCGGTGTAGTACACTGTGGAATGATAGAAACAAACAGGAATTACAAAAGTAGACTTCATAAAGTAATTAGTTCAACCTGTGAATCACGACAGCTAGTTCAGGTGATTCTGCTGAATCGAACAGCTCACCTGGTTTGTCCCCGTCAGTAGCAGCAGTCCCCCAGGAGGAGAAGGGTGTGTTCGGGAACATCTCCGCTCCCTTCAGCTTCTCTGAGATCTTGCGAGCAGAAATGGCGTCCTTGAAGTGTTCCCTCCAGGCCAGCGTGGCACACAACAGACACAGAGTTTTACCGGTTCCCGTTGGACTCTCCAGAACACCATTATGACTCTGGAACCAACAGGAACACAGATGTGATGACTTCAGGCGAGATCTTCTTTACATAACATTTTCCAGGGAATAAAAGCAGAAATGTTTCTGATAATTAGGGATGTGAATTTTTGAAATTCTGGCGATACGATACATAATCACGATACAGGGGAGGTGATACGATATATCACGATATACTGCGATACATTCAGTCAGACGTTACAAGCAATTTTTTACTGAATTTATTGTAAGAATGTTCAATAAACAGTCCAAACTGATAGGTAACATGTTTAACATGAGGTATCTGAACCATGATGGAGGGATTTACATTTCAGTGGTGGAAACAAAACCCGCTGCACACTGCTGCCAACTAGCGGGTGGCGATTGAATTGCGCAAAACAAAAAGAAAATAAACAAATGTTTGCATGTAAATTCTTTCAGGAATTAGATACACGGCTTTTGAATATCGATGTAATAATCGCAGGAAAATATATCATGATATATTGCCATATCGATATTTCCGATACACAGCTTTTGAATATCGATATAATATTGCCGGGAAAAATATCACGATATATTGCCATATCAATATTTTCTTACATCCCTACTGATAATCAGAAAATAATCTGAACCATCTTGTCACTCTGCTCTTGGATCTTCTAAACTCTGCAGCACCAGAAACTTAATAAGTACAAAACATGAAGGAAAATATGATCTAATTCACCTCAATAAGTCACAAAGCCAACGACTCCAGTGGTTCTTATGATTACCAACAGAAAATGACAGAAGATCATAAAATTCCAGAGCAGTGAAATAAAATTAGATTAGACAGAAACTTTAAAGAAACTAAACATGACTTTCATAGAAAGTAAAAAAAATCCTGGCTCCATGTTATTTTAGCAACAAATATTTTGTTTTAGTATCCTTATTTCTTTCTAGTATCGTACAATCTTAGCCTGTAATTCCGTGGACATCTCGTCCTGTATCGCTGTTGTTTGTATCCTTTTATTTGTTAATGCAGTGTGAAAAGTTCATGATCCAAAGATAATTTGCTAAAACTCAGCAAACAACAACCATCTCTATAAGATGTCCCCGACTCATCCAACTGTTCAAACCTGTTTATGAACTGATCTGATGCAGATAACATGACGACAAGCTAGTTAGCGTTCTGACTAGTTTCTAAGTTTAAGCATTGATATTTTAATCCGTACTCACCTGCTTAAGACACTCAAGGACCTTTGTCATGTAGTCTTTCTGACAGTCATAAGGAGTAAAAGGAAAATCCACCGTTACTCCGTTTAGCTTTAGCAAAGGCATCTTAAGTTTTTAAGCTAGCAGCAGTTAAATAAAGCACCTAAAGCGAACTATTGTCTAAAATACGTCTTTAAAACATGCCCAAAGGCTACACGAGGTTCAGATTTAAGTTGACAAATATAACACGGTTGCTAAAGTAACGAAATATTTAGCGTAGAGACAGACGGAGACGTCTGCATGATGAACAAAAACGTTGATAGGTTCGCGCCAGCCGCTCGAGTCTTCTTCTTCTTCGTGTTTATTGGCGGGTGGCAGCTAACTTCTAGGTGCAATTCCGCCACCTACTGTGCTGGAGTGTGAGTCGGAGTAACAAACCGCTATCAATAACCAACCTATATGTTCTTTCTTCACCATTTAACAAATTCTTTACGTTTACCACTCCACCTCCTATATTTTTTAATTCCTCCCTGAGTTGTCCTCTACCTTCCTCATATTTTATGCAGTTACATAAAATATGTTCCACCGTTTCTCCCCCCACCCCACATCCACACACACCTGTGGGATGTTTCCCCATCAGATGCATCGTATTATTAAGCCCAGTATGTCCCAGTCTTAATCTTGATATTATTCTTTGATCTCTACTATTCATCCTTATATTTTTCCATTTTCCTACTTTCCCTTGTATCTGAAATAAATGACTTCCTTTCTCTCCCCTCTCCCACATTCTTTGCCACTCTTCCATTATATGTGCTTTAATGATAGATTTAATTTCAGCGGCACTATACGCAATATTTATTATTTTCCTCTCTCTTATTGCCTTTTTTGCAAAATAATCTGCCATTTCATTTCCTTCTACTCTGTGTGCCGGTACCCATAAAAATTTAACTTCCGTACCCAAATTCCCTAATCTAATATGGTCTCATATATCTCATATAATACATCTATTCGACTCTTGGTAGACATTAATTCAACTGACACTAATACAGACAACGAATCAGTACATATAATTCCTTTTTTACTTCTATTTTGTTCCATCCATTGAAGACTAAATAATATAGCTATCATCTCCACTGTGTACTCAGATAAATGATCTGGAGTTCTTTCCCTAACTACTACTCCTATATGTGGTATCACAAATGCAAACCCGGTTTCCCCCCTACCAGGTCCTTTGATCCATCTGTAAATACATGCACAAAAGACTCACAGCTGTTTAACTTTAGCCATCTTCTGTAATTTTATCCCAATTTCCTTTTCCCCCACTGCTTCTTATCTTATCATAAATACTATAATCAACACACACTTCTGGAAATATCCATTTTGGATTAACTGTATATAAAAACTTTTTAATTTGTACTTCATCTTGGATCTTACTCTCTTTTGCCCAATCTTGCACTTTCCAGCTACCATATTCCTTCTTCATTTTCTCCTTTTCCCAGCACGGACTCAGTGACCTTTTTGCCATGTGGTCGTCGTCCTCACACCCTCGTATACTTGCCCAATAATTTAAAGCTATCTGTTTTATCCTAAGCTGTATTGGTAACTCACCCATTTCTACCTGTAGTGCCACAACAGGGGTAGTTTTTAGTGCTCCACAACACACTCTTAATGCTTGACTTTGTATGAGTTAAATCCGTTTCATTAATGTTTTAGATGCTGAACTTAAACTACACTCCCATAATCTATCACTGATCGTATCATTGCACCGTACATGTATTTTAATGCCTGAGCACAAGCCCCCCACTCACATCCTCTCACACATCTCATTATATTTATTACTTTTTTGCATCTTTCCTCTATTTTATTTATATTATCCTTCCATATTAACCTTTTATCAAATATTACTCCTAAATATTTAAACTTATCCACTTGCTCCAACTCTTTTCCATACAATGTTAAATTCTCCATTACTTTCTTGCCCTTTGTAAACACCATACTTTTAGTTTTTTCCACTGAAAACTTGAAACCCCAGTCATACGACCAGTTTTCCACCATTTTAATTGCTTCCTGAACTTTCTTTTGCACATATTGGATATTTTTCCCTTTCTTCCATTTTGCTCCATCATCTGTAAATAATGCCATACCAAACTCAGTCCCCACATTCTGAAACACATCATCTGTCATAATAGTAAATAATATCGGACTAATGACACTTCCTTGAGGAGTGCCATTTTCTACTTTACACCCCCTAGAAAGTGTACTTCCTATTTCTACTTGAATATTTCGCTCACTCCAAACATCTTTAATCCAGTTATACATTCTTCCTCCTACTCCTAATTTTTTAAGTTTTAGTAACAATCCCTCTGTCCACACCATGTCAGAGGCTTTTTCTACATCAAAAAAGACTACCACTAAACTCTCTTTATTAATTAAAGCTTTCCTAATTTCTGTTTCTAAATAAACAATTGCATCCATCGTGCCTCTCTCTTTCCTAAAACCACTTTGATACAGTGATATCTTTTTATTTCTCTCTAAATAATCTGTTAATCTATCCACTGCCATCCTTTCCATTATTTTACCTATATGAGATGCTGATGCAACGGGTCTATAACTATCTGGACTACTGGATTCTTTTCCTACTTTAATTATTGGTACAATAACTGCTTCTTTCCAATTTTTTGGCAATTTTCCTGTTTTCCATATCACATCATAAATCTCCAATAATTTTAATTTCATTTGTTTCCCTAAATATTTTAACATTATATGGCAAATTTGATCTTTTCCTGGACTAGTCACACCTGTTGTAGCTAATGAGCGTTCCAACTCAAACAAAGAAAAAGGCACATCCCTAGTATTCTTCTATGGTTTTTACTGTTTGCCGTTATTTGAACGTTACGGTTCTCTACCGCCACCAAATGGTGGCGTGTTTTAAGAAGAGCAAGAAACTCAAAATAAAATAAAATAAAATTTCATACAGGCCAACAAACAAGACAAGCAATCATCCATTCACTCTCACACACCAAAGGTCTCTCTGATGTTCATGGAGGAAACACGCAGACTCCACACAGAAAGCCTTGGCCAAACCAGCAACAAGATTTTAGACACTGAGTTGATTTAGTAAAATTTCCTCTGAACTCATCTTTTAAACTTTGTGGAAATACTCCCAAACGGTAATTTACTTATCTGTTTGGTTTGAATTTGAAAAAGGCTCCTAACTTTTCTGAAAACAGGTGATTGTGTTTACTCTAGCTCATAAATCAATTAGTCTTTTATTAAAAGAAGTTCTTTAATTACATTTTAGTGGAAAACGTGTTCATTTTACTCATTAAATATCTCCCAAATACCAAACAACGGATGCAGCTGCATATAAAAGTAAGAAAGACACATCTTGTTGGTTCTCTTTGCTTCGCTCGAAGCTGCAGCACAAACACTTTCAGACAGCGCTGTTCCTACTTCTCTATTTAGAGTCAAAAAAATTCAAAAGTTTCCCTCTACAGCTTAACCGAGTCACTCAGTGCAGCTTAAAACATCTTTTTATATTTAATGTGAGTCAAAAATCTTTCAAGGCGGATTAAAGTTGTTCTGGTCGTCGCGGTCGTGTTCTGTTACTGGAGGTGTTGCCACGCTGCAGCTCTATTATGCTGTTTGTCTTTTAAACGTAGATTCAGGTGGAGAGATGCTGCACGAAGACATCCGTGCATTTCATGAAACAGTACAAGCAGCTCATCACCAGCGCGGCGGCTCCTGCCATCACACAGAAGAGCGTGTTGGTCCAGAAAGCAAACAGGTACAAAGTTCTGTTGCAGTGCTGGAGGTCTGACAGCTCGCCGCTGGGGCTCGTGCTGCTGAGCGCTGAAGTCCAGCCGCTGGTCTGGGTTTGGTTCAGCCTCAGAAGCCTCGGGCTCTTCGAGGCAAGGTTGAGTTTGGTGTCCGAAGAAGAGTGGATCCCGCTGATGGAGCTGTTGGAATCGGTGATGTTGTTCTTGTCGTAGTTGGGTGGATATATGGAATAAATCTGGTAGCTGCCTGAGAACAGAGAGAGTAAACGATCAAGAAGGGAAAACCAGGCTGATGAAACAAAGATCTAAGAGCTGTGGGCATCAGGTGACAGGTGTTCTCAGTGCTGACTGACCAACGAGGAACCAGATGAAGAACAAGAGGAGCAGCGTGACGAGCAGCAGGGTCCAGAAGGTGGGGCGTGGTGCTCCTGGACAGAGGAGCCTCGGCATCGCCAACATGGCCGTCATCAGCAGAGCACTGGTTCCAAACACCATCACATACACTGGGAGGACTGGTGCTACTGGACACTCATACAGGTAAACCGCTCCTGTTTATGTGGACACAACTATTAGCTTCAAGACTTTCACCACCAGTCCTTCATCTGTCCACGATGGCAGAGCGGACACGAGCGAGTCAAGAACTCAGACGGTTGGATGACGGAGTAGAAAACATGAGAGGAGTGAAGGACTCAAACCAGTCCTACGAATACCAGTTTGGTTTTGTGTCTCCCACCACGCGGCTCTCTGGAGGCAGAAAGCACTTCAAACAAGACCTTCTGGTTTCTGTGAAATCCAGAAACGGATCGCCTACTTACCCAGCGTGATCTGGACAACCGGGAACGCCGTCACAAAGAGGATGGTGCATCCTGCAGAGACGACATCGTCGATAGTAAATCAGTTTCCTCACTGGCCAAAGTTCCCGTCTGTTCACCTACCTGCACCAAAAACATCACACCAACAGCTTCCCTTTGACCCGGCCATCACACCAACGCCTTCAGCTGTACAACAGAGACGATCTTCCTCCGCCCTGAAGCCTTTAGTCAGCGAGCTGGGCTGGATTCGGTGCTCTAGCGTGTCTCAGCTGCACGGCAGGAGTTGTTACGACACCCACCTCAGGGTGTGGAAGTTTCTTCTGTTGCCACACGATCAAAACCCCGTACGATGGAAGTGTCATCACTGACACTGATGACAGAATCGTTGTCAAAGGGCACCAATCGGATTCATGAAGGGCCAGGGTCAAAGGTCAAATCACATTTCATCACCACAGCTATTCCCCCATAATGCTGCTCATGTAAGAACAAAACAGCACAAGACAAGGAGCATAAAAAGCATTTCAAATGTTAACATTCAGCCATAAAACTCCAAAAGAAGCAATGAAAAGAAGGAACAGCTCCAAATGCCTTCAATTAAAGAACAGGAACTAGATCAGCTTTTCCTTCACTTTTTGTTGTTATTTATGTCTGATTTTTTAAAAAATGAACATTTTAAATACTCCGCTCACTAAAAAATATATTCTGTTAGTTCTTTGGTCAAATTCAGTCCTGGTGGCGGGTCAGAGCGATTCAAGGATCAGAAACCAGCTGTGAAACCAGAGGTGCTGCACCTTCATGTATACTGACCGGAGCAGAGCTCTTAATAAGGTACGTGGGTTCCTACACAAGCTCTGCAGAGGGCACACACACACACACACACACACACACACACACACACACACACACACACACACACACACACACACACACACGCACACACACACACACACTCTCTCACTCACACACACACACACACACACACACACACACACACACGCACACGCACACGCACACACACACACTCTCTCTCTCACACACACACACACACACACGCACACACACACACACACTCTCTCTCACACACACACACACACACACACACACACACACACACACACACACACACACACACACACACACACACACACACTCTCTCTCTCTCTCTCTCTCTCTCTCTCTCTCTCTCTCTCACACACACACACACACACACACACACACACACACACACACACACACACTCTCTCTCTCTCTCTCTCTCTCTCTCTCTCTCTCTCTCTCTCACACACACACACACACACACACACACACACACACACACACACACACACACACACACACACACACACACACACACACACACACACACACACTCTCTCTCTCTCTCTCTCTCTCTCTCTCTCTCTCTCTCTCTCTCTCTCTCTCTCTCTCTCTCACACACACACACACACACACACACACACACACACACACACACACACACACTCTCTCTCTCTCTCTCTCTCTCTCTCTCACACACACACACACACACACACACACACAGTGTGATAACATAATGCAGTTATTTGCATCAGTTAATTGGGAAATCACAGAAAAATCTCATTTATTTAATAATTAAGTTTAAGTGAAGCAGCACGTCTGTAAACACGTTCGCACAAAGACTCCTGAAACATTTTGGGATGTTTTTTTGTTATTGTTTTGCTCTGATGGTGATGCCAGGCTTCAGGAATGTTCTAGTTACTGACCCTGCAACCACAATCCCACACCTCCTCTGCCATCTGGTGGTTGATCTAAGTACTGCAGGCACCTACGGTGAAAATTAAAACATTTCTTTCATTCAATTTGATGTGGTTTATTCATTCTTGCAAAAGAAAAAGATGAAATCTAAGTTCATCCAGTTTATCTGATCTGAAGAAGGAGCACTGGGGTTTGCATATTTTTAGCAGGTGCACCATAATGTGATGGCTCCTTGTTCCAAACATTTTATTCCAACTGATGAAGAAAGACCACAACATGAGGAGTGTATGAGCTGCTCTAAAGAGTGAGACCAACACACTTGTTTACACTGGAAGAGCCAAAGAGAACAGCTGTAGGAACACATGAGGGTGAGCCGTGCTGTTTTCAGAGAAGAAGCTTTCTGTGTGTTTTTATGGACATCTGCAATAGCTTTCATCCATCGTGACCTCTCATATAAACGTATACTACCATACCATACACTTTATTTATACAGCACATTTAAAATACAGCGTGAGAGCTGACCAAAGTGCTGCACAGGCAGGCCCATTCAAAACCAAACAAGACAGAAAACACAACAAAAGTAGAACCAGTAAGCAAATAAAAACAATTAACTCAATAAGCGAGTCACTGGCTGAAGGCCAAACCCTAAAAGGAGGTCATCTTCAAACGGGATTTAAAAGCAGCCAGAGAGGATGCCTGCCTAACCGTAATGGGAAGTGTATTCCAGAGCATGGGGGCAGCACACAGACGCTCGTTCACCTCGCGATTTGTAGGACATCCAGGAAGTGCACAGTAGCAGAAGACCAGCTGACCTGGGTCTTTGACCATAACTAGAGGACATAGAATCCACGCACGTACGAGATGTGTGAGAGCGGCTCTTAGCGGGTTCCTAATAAACACGAATAAAGGACTCCAGCCAGTGGAGCAACATGAACACTGATGAATGTCTGAGCTGAGGCCATGGCCCAAGTAGACTCAGAACCAGAACCTCATTCTGCTGAAACGGTCGTTTGTTTTCATTCACTAGCAGAGAGCGAGGGGTGGGGCCTCCACCGCTCAGAAAAGTGTGTGGGTGTGAATAAAAACCATCGTTTGACTTGAACCAGATCAGAGTTATTCTGAGACATCTTGATGAGAATTTGATTTGTTTTCATGGATCATCTGTAAAACGTGGCTGGCTCAGCCTGGTGTTCGAGCTTATTCTGTTTAGTAGCTGGAAACTCTGGATGAGAGTCGGAAATGTTCTGAAACGGAAGTTTAAGTGAAAAGCAGCAGGTCCAATTTATTAACTTAGATCAGGATCGGATCAATCACAGGGAGACTTTCTGATCTCAGAGTTTCAAGATCAGATAGCAGATAATCAAGTAGATGAGGCACCACCCTGCTACCATGCAGCACACACACGCACACACGCACGCACGCACGCACGCACGCACACACACACACACACACACACACACACACATGCCATGACTGGTGTTGGAATAAATGAAGTCCCTGTTTGACTGACTGGATCCTCGGGACAGAGCTCTGCTCTGATTGGCTGCTGGAATATGTTTACGTCCTCCTTCGGTCACGTGACCAGCAGCAGCTGCAGAGCTGTTGTTCTTTGCTGCTGTCTGAGCTGATCCGGGATCTGCAGGTAAAACATTCAACTTCACCGTTTTCCTCCGCCGCTGATCAGACTGAACACCTGGGCACGAATCGGTAACGTAACGGCTCCGTTACACGATGTAATCACCTGGAGAGGGGCCGTTTCAAAAGAGGGAAAGAAAAGAAGATGGGATTAGGATTTATAGTCCAGTTCATCAAAGAGGAAGGAAACTTTAGCTTTAAGCTAAACTGCGGTCTGGCTTTGGTAAAAGATAAAATAGTTATTCTCTAAAATATGACCCAGTTTGATAAAACACCCCACCATTAAAGCACAGAAATACCCCGTTTGTTTTATTATTAGGCACTTGCTTTGTATACCCCCCCCCCCTTCATAAAGTTACCAGTCAGCACTTTATTATGTTCCTTATGAGAGCAGCTGACTGTTTTCTGTTTATCTGCAAGTTAACCAAAGATCTTCATTCAGCAAAATGGTTCACTCCAAATGCTTGGTGGATTTTAGGAAATGTAGTTTTGAAGAAGAAGAAGAAGAAGAAGAAGAAGAAGAAGAAGAAGAAGAAGAAGAAGAAACAATATTTTATAAAGTAGTGGATTAAATCCCAGGATAAAACCAACCAGTCTCCAATAGTAATAACAGTAGTAACAACCAGTAATAACTAACTGTATGACCAGTAATAACAGAAGTTCCAGTAGTGGTAACCAGTAATAACAGTATTAACTAGTAATAGTAACCAGTAATAACTGTTAGTAGTAACAGTAATAACAGTAGTTCCAGTAGTAGTAACCAGTAAAACAGTATTAACTAGTAATAGTAACCAGTAATATCTGTTAGTAGTAACAGTAATAACAGTAGTTCCAGTAGTAGTAACCAGTAATAACAGTATTAACTAGTAGTAGTAACCAGTAAAAACAGTAGTTCCAGTAGTAGTAACCAGTAATAACAGTATTAACTAGTAGTAGTAACCAGTAAAAATTTCAGTTCCAGTAGTTGTAACCAGTAATAACAGTATTAACTAGTAATAGTAACCAGTACTAGTAATAGTAACCAGTACTAGTAATAGTAACCAGTAATAACAGCAGTAACCAGTAAAGACCCTTCAGAGAGTTTTTCTTTCTGGGTTTTATTCGGATTCAGTCGAGTTCTTCTACCTGTTTGACGTGTTAAGCCACTTAAATCTGACCGTTGAGACACTCAGACATAAAAAGGCTCCTAGAGGAACCAGGAACTCGTTGTCAGGAGTTTACCAGGAAACAGCTGAAGATACGTCACACTCCTGATGATGCTTCTCTGGTTCTGTTTCAGATCTTTGACCTTCAGAATCGGTTGTTGTTCTTTTGTCTCTACTTATCCAGTTTCCTCAGATTTCTCTGCTGAAAATGCAGAAACACGTCAGGTTTTATGCTCTTTGGAGAGCAGATGGACTCAAACTTGTGCACAGGTCCGTTTTGGGGTTCCTCTTTTTGTCTGGATTCAGCCAGACTTGTGTAAATTTCTTATCCGGTTGCATCAGGGTAAACCACGGGATTTCCTTCCATGGGGGAAACCAGCAGGAGCTCCTCCTGAGGGGCCTCAGGGTGTTCCCAGACCAGAGAAGATTAAGATCCTGAGCTCTTCTAAGATGATGGATCTCCTCACCCCTAGAATCTTCCTCACCTTCCCGTTACCTGACGTCTGTTTAACAGGAAGCATGTCTGCGGTGAAGCTGGAGGAATGTCGGCAGCACATCCGAGCACAGCTGGACTCTGTGGTAGACTTCTGGCTCAAATACTCTCATGACACCGTGCACGGGTACAGCACAGCCGCACCTGTGATGCTGTTGGTTCCGATGTCCGTGTGTTTAACAGGAGCATCTCTACTTCCTGTTTCAGGGGCTTCTTCACCTGCATCGGGAAGGACGGGAATATTTACGATGAGCTGAAGTACGTCTGGCTGCAGGGCAGACAGGTTGGTCCGTCTGGAGATCAAATAAGAGGTCTGATGGTGAAACACGGCTGAAGCTTCTGGGTTATTCTTCTCACAGGTGTGGATGTACTGTCGCCTCTATAGAACCGTGGATCGGTTCAGGAAGCCTGAAATCCTGAAAGCAGCAAAAGCTGGTGAGCTTCACTCGTCACAGGAAAACCCTTCCTACATCTTGAATGATTGTCTTCAAGCTGTCAGCAGTCAGCTTCTTCTGGTCTAAACTTAGCTAAGCAGCGTTTGTCAGCTCTGCTCTTATCCTGGACTTCCCTTTGATGAAACTCTGCAGTTGGAGACAAATGCATGTCCCTCGGACAACTACTGACTAAAATCAGCTGATGCAGCAGCTTCAGTCCTCTGCTCTCATCACGTTGTTCTACCTTATGAGGCTCCAGAAGGATCACGGTGGAGCCGAAATCCAGAATTATCCATACAGCCCCCGTGTGTCGTCTAACAGCAGAAACAGGCTAAAAACACGTGTGAACGAACGAATGAATGAATGAATGAATGAATGAATGAATGAATGACTTTAGTTATAGAGTGATTTTCCTGCATGGTAACAACTCAATGTGCTTAACAGTAAAAGAGACTAAATAAAACAATTATAAAATATGTACACACGTTAACAGCAAATGGTGTACACATACATAAAATATACACATAAAACTAAAACCTATACATTCAAACACACACACACACACACACACACACACACACACACACACACACACACTTATACACGTTTTTGCACACACATCCATACACGGCCATAAAATGAAGCTAAGCTAACAGTGAAACATAATTGTAAGCGCTTATCTATGAATAAAACTACATCTATAAAAGGAGGATGTAAATTAGAAATAATACAACACAATCACATGTTTGTTCAAATAAAAAAGTTTGTAAATTTATCTTAAAAATATCTGGTGTAGCTGCTTCCCTCTTCTCTAAAGGCAGAGTATTCCAGATCTTAGGTGCATCTACACTAAAAGCAGCCTCCCCTGACGTGTACGTGTTATAACACGATACCCATGATCTGCAGACCGGGGTGGTCTGACTGGTATATGAGGTACCAGCATATCTGTAATATATTGTGGTGCAAGGTCACTGAGAGCTTTATATACAAGCAGTAGGACTTTTAAATCAATTCAATCAATCAATCAATCAATCAAATTTTATTTGTATAGCACCTTCTACAACATTATCCGAAGCCCAAGGTGCTGAACAACATCATTATAAGAAAAACATTCCCAGTACATGGGCATAAAAGCAGGATAAAAACATAAAATTATAAAATATCTAGCAAACACTATTACAGATAAGAGATATTGGAATAAGACTAATCGATAAAAAACAAATGTCAGACAATATAAAATCAAGCATCTGGGTTAAAAAGATGAAAAGTTAAAACCATAATGTTAGGGCAGTTCAAGTGACCCTAGCGCTGAAACGCAATCAGATAAAAATGAGTCTTTAAGATTTTGAACAGAGCTCGATATTTTACCGGGAGCCAGTGCAGAGCATCCAGCACTGGGGTAATGTGCTCTCGACATCTAGTGCCTGTCAGGAACCTAGCCACAGAGTTCTGCACAAACTGGAGCCGTGCAACCGTGCACTGGGCCAGACCAGCATACAGAGCGTTGCAGTATTCTTTTTTCAACTGGTAGCCAGTGCAGAGATCTTAAAACAGGCGTAATGTGTTCTGATTTCTCTGTTCCAGTCAGAACCATCGACATTAATATTAGGTCAGAACACGAGCAGCAGTGTTCTGAATCAGCTGCAGTCTGTGAGAAGCATCCTGAGGGAGGCCAGTTAAGAGACCATTACAATAATCCAGCTGCTAGTTATGAATGCATGGATTAGCTTTTCAACGTCAGTTTTCAATACAAAATGTTTAATTTTAGAAATGTTACATAAATAAAAAAAGGCTATTTTAGTTGTGTGATTAATGTGTTTTTTTAAATTCTGGTCATTATCTAACAATACACCCAAGCATCATTTTTACATTGAAGAGACAGAGGAGAGAAGATCTACAACTGTCCGTCTCTGTGTGTTTAGACCAAATACCAGAATTTCTGTCTTGTCTTGATTTAATTGTAAGAAATTTTCAGACAGCCAGGCAACCATACCCTTGATACACTATGTAAGAGAGTGAAGGGGAGCGGTATTATCAGAAGACAATGAAATATGTAACTGCAGGTCATCTGCATAATTATGATCATTAACATTGTGCCTCTGAACAATGTGCACAAGAGGAAGCATGTACAGATTAAATAATAGTGGACCAAGGATAGAACCTTGAGATACACCACAAGTAACCACCAGTTTTTAGAGTTAAACCCCAAAATGCACAAATAAATATTACTATTTAGGATAAGAAACACGTAAAATAAACCCAGTTTAAAAAAGATCAGCCATACGATAACAACATGAGAATCACAAAACCAGAATTTAAGGAGTTACCTGAGAAACTAACCCACACTAACACCGTTAACGAGCAAAAGCAAACTATTAGTAACATAAAGAGATGTCAAAACATTTCTGATTATTATTATTTGTCCATTAAAATAATTAACAGGATTTAGAATATCGTCTCAAATCTCTATGAAACCCAATGTGACCTTAAATCACCCAGATTAGGATTAGTACCTTCATCAGAATCCTGCCATGTCTGCTGCCCCCTGGTGGTGGATCTACAGGTGGCACCTTTATTTATGTGTTATTTTCTTATAGAACTACATAATGAAATGTAAATGATTATTATTGATAAACAGTTCAGTTTTAGAAACTAGATTGTTGTTGTTGTTGTTGTTGTTGTTGTTGTTAAAGGATTAAACACAGACGTGTCTGAAGCATGCAGCTGTTTTATTTATGGAGCTGCTGCTCATCCGCAGCCAGCTTTCCTGTAGGATGAGCGTGCCGAGCAGCAGGTTTTCAGCGTTAAACACAAACACCAGATCTCACCGAGAGCTGCGCACGACTAACCAGTAGTAACCAGTAAAAACCAGTATCAACCAGTAGTAACAACCTTCTTCAGGGCATGTCAGTATTCCCCACGGATGCGCTCATGTCCATCTGTATTCATCATTAGGTGTTTTCAGGATTTAAGGTCGTTTTCAGGTCTAATGATGCCTCTGATGTTCCCGCAGGAGGAGCATTTCTGAGGAAGTTTGCTCGAGTTTCCAGCAGCAGCGGTCAGTGGAAATGTGCGTTCTGCTTGACGAGAGATGGAAAAGCAGTCAAAGTTCAGAGGAGCATTTTTAGTGAGTGTTTCTACGTCATGGCCATGGATGAGCTGAGCAGGGTCACCGAGGACCAGGACATGCAGGTACGAGCGGAACCGACTAAACAAGATTCTGTTTCAGTAGTTATCGGGTTTCAGACAAACAAACACGTGATGACACGTCAGCGTCGCATCTGGAAAAGGAACATGCCCGTGTTTGTTTACGTGCACAAGGATCTACGGTGGGCCCAGTATGGTGCTCTGGGGAACTTCTCGTGAGAGTTACGCCTCACTTATTAATACCTAACCAGACATTTTACCAAAAGAACCGTTGTGTTATGGGTTCGGATGAGACCACACACGACCCGAGGCTTTAACACTCCTCCAGCTGCTGCGTTAGAGGAGATCAGCAGAGTTTAACCGAAACTCGAAATACTGTCAGATTAAATAAAAATCAAGACTTTTTGTTTTCCTTTTACATCAAATTATTATTATTACTCATTTGTCCAATAGCTGATTTAATTTTATAAATGTTAATAAAATGTTCAATAATCTCTTTTCCTGAGGTTAAAGTGCTCTACCAGACTCACAAATCCTTACGAACGATCTTCAGGAGGTTTGGAGAAGTCCATGGACGTAATTTTCACTTTAGAAGTGTGTGTGTGTGTGTGTGTGGGGGGGGGGGGGTCTTTACAGTATACTCTAATGGGAAACAGGCTTCAACACAAACGGTTGTTTTCTGCTTGGTCCTAGAGCTCAACTAGTGTCAATTTAATATAGCGTAATATTGTTTTTGGATGGTAGAAAGTGCAGGGGTCAAACCTTGACTTTGGAAAAAGTGTGTGTGTGTGTGTGTGGGGGGGGGGACATGTCACCCCTGTCCCCCCCAAAATTACGTCCATGGAGAAGTCTTTAGAAGACCCGTGACTTCCTGATCTGCTGTCTTCCAGCTGGAAGCCGAGCAGATGATGGAGCAGCTGATACACTGGGTCCGGGTGGACGGGTCGGGCCTGGGTCGGCCCCAGCTTCCGGGTGACGTTCCCACCAACAGCATGGCGGTTCCCATGATGCTCCTGTGTCTGGTCCAACAGCTGTCGGAAGACCGGCGGGGGGTGGAGCAGAAGTACGCTGAACTGGGGAGCTGGTGTGTCCAGCAGATTCTCCAGCACGTCCAGGTACCTGGACACAGTTCGCTGTCTGAACTCTACGAACCAGAAGCGTCCGAATCCCTTTAACCTCAAGAGTTCTCCATTCATGGCCTCTGGTGGAGGGTCCGCTGGTGAAAAGGGACCGTTTTGCTCCTGTACTGGTGTTACACCTGTTATAAAGCTGATTATTACCGATTTTCTAATAGCATCAGAATAAACAGTTCAGCTATTGAAACGATATTTTTAACATTAATCTGCTCCAGAACATCTGGAGAACATCTGATCGGGGTAAACCATCACAGGGAAGTCTGAAAGCGGCGGAGGAACATCAGGAGACGAGAACCGGATTAGAATAAAGTCCAAACGACAGAAGCTTTCGTGTTAATAATTAAAGTGTTAGTTGATAGTTTAACCACCTTTTATTTGATCTGCCGCAGAGAGACGGAGCAGCCATCCTCGAGAACGTGTCAGCGGACGGGTCGGAGCTTCCTGGATGCTTGGGTCGCCTGCAGAACCCGGGTACCACCCAGAACGCTGAAGCCTGCTATCATCTGCTCACCTCAGCGTTTTTCAACGTTCCCTCCTCTCTCTGTGCTGACTCAGGCCACGCTCTGGAGGCAGGCTGGTTCCTGCTGCAGTACGCTGCAGAACGCGGTGATGAGCAGATCCAGACAACCGCCATCCAAAAGTTTGTGGAGCTTCCTTATGAGAGCGGCTGGGACAAAGCCCACGGCGGTCTGTTCTACTTCCTGGACGTGGATGGCCACTGCCCTACTCAGGTGGAGCCCCTTTAGAAGTTGTTAGAAGCTCCTGACTGGGGAGACTAGGCTGAGACGTTTATGTTTGTGTGTCTGAGCAGCTGGAGTGGAGCATGAAGCTGTGGTGGCCTCACAGTGAAGCTCTCATCGCCCTCCTGATGGCCTACAGCCAGAGCAGAAAGGCGGAGCTGCTGCAGAGCTTCTTCCAGGTGTATGAATACACCTTCAGCCACGTGAGTCCACTGAGTGCTCCTGACAAAGGAACCTGACACTTTCACCACTTTTCAGTCACAGATCAGGCTGAAAAGGTCACGGGTTTAGACCTGGGTTGGGTCCACACCTGGTCTTCACCACTTCCACTCATTTTATTCAGTTAAGTAATAAAATATAAAACTATTAGATCTGATGCAGAGATGCTGATGTTTGATGTTGTCTTAAAATTGTATGAAACTACAAAAGATCCTCCTGTTGGTCAGAAAAACACGTTTCTGCATCAAGCTGGTGCACCAGAGAGACGAGAGCGCCATCTGGAGGATCGGCAGGAAAAGACCTCCGATCATCCCGCCTCCTCTGTTTTACCGTGACAAGTTAAACTAAACATCCAGATGATCCTCCTCCCGCTACAAAACTCTGATTTATCCTGCACGTTTGGGCCGATCGGTAACAAAACGGCTGCTGATCGGTTTTTGTGGGCACTGCAGCCGACCACACACTGCTGCTCAAAGTCAAACCCGACTGTTTTTCTCTGCAGCATCTAAACAGACTGAGTTTGACGTGGTGATGACGTGAACGTCCCACTGCAGTAAAGCCTGTTGGTGTGTCTGATTCTCCACAGTTTCCAGATCCTGCGGGCGGTGAGTGGTTCGGATATCTGACACAGGAAGGAAAAGTTGCTCTGGACTTTAAAGGAGGGCCCTTTAAAGGTGAGTTCTCCTGACCGGCTGTCAGAGACACGACGTTAGAAGCAGCAATGAGCTGATTTACTGTCACACTACACATCGCCCACCTGCAGAAGCTTTTCCAGGTGGGTCAAAGTTTGGTTGCTTCGGTGTTCCTCCGTCACGATGGAGCCACCTCCTCTGTGCAGGAGGGTCAGGGTTAGGAAGCATCTCCAGTAGGATATCCTCGGTGGTCGTTGATGAATACCGGCAGCTCAGGAGTCTAAAGGAGCAAGAATCCTGCTCCGTCTCTGACCTAATTTCCTATGCGGATCAGTACCGTTGGTACCGAAACGGTTCTGAGAACAGCTGCTTTAACGGTGTTTCCTCTGGTCTCCAGGCTTCTTCCACGTGCCTCGCTGCCTCTACATGTGTGAGCGCATCTTGGATGATCTGCTGGCAAGCAAAGAGTGAAAATTCAAACATCTGGAATCATCAGACTCGATCACATTCATCACCATCGTTGTTGTAAAGGGAACTGTTTGATTTAGACTGAGAATCTCTGCTGCTCTGGTCGGGTTTTAAAATCCGGCAGGTAATTTCCCCTTGCTGTGATTTTAATCTCCTGGATTGAGAAATCTTTTTTTAACTCCAATGTTCAAAAACGATGGAGCGTCTCTAACCAGACTTTGTATTTTCATTGGTTGTGTAACGTCCAGAAAGGGTCAGCTGTGACCTATATATTGACCACACAGCGATCGGTCACCTACAGACATAATCCCACTATCTAGGTGGATTTTCTACTCCATCTTCTAACACCCAGAAGATTGTTGACAGTCCATGAAGACAAGATTGTCTCCAAACACAGGCTGTCCTCTTATCTCAGACTGCTGGACGCCACACTCTGAATGAAAATTGAACTTTTACAACTCATAAGTTAAACAATCATATGGTTGGATGAACCAGATGTTTTATGAATAATCTGAGCCTAATTCAGTGAAGTTGAAATGAATATTGTCATTACAGAGATCCTTTTATATCTTATGATCAGTACTGTTTGATTTAACAAGTGAATCATTATCTACACTCAGAGTTCATTAGATGCAGATTCAGGTTAAGATCATCTCACATGAAGTTGAAGATCCTTCATCCGCAGAGCTAGAACAGCTTGTCTCTGGAAGGCGTGCTTTTCTGATGGATGTTTGGTAAAGCCTGCAAACATGTCAACTTCTGATTCGCAGAATTCATGAACTCTAGATTAATAAAACTAGAGCGACCTCCCGAGTTACTCAGTTTCGAGCGGAACTCCAAAGCGGCCAGTTCGGAACCGGCCTCCTTGAGACGCCTTTCTCTTTTTGACGCACAGTCCACCCAGCTGACACAGCCACACGACTCCTTAAGGACATCCATGTAAGACGCAACGAACCTTCATGCCTGTTGTGACCTGGAGACAACTCAAGACCGGTCTGGTCGTGTGGCGGTCACTCTACAAACTTCGGTGCCTTGAAGTCCACACGACTTCCTGACATTCCGGATCTGACCGGGGGTCTCCGATCAGGGTTTGTAGACACAACAGATTGCGTCTGATGTTGTTTTATTAATAACCAACTCTAGTTTATAGCAAACAAATTCTTTTACACCCAGAATTCACAATCTCTTTCAGATACAAAGGTTCTGATACACATCTACTTTACATCACACCACCTACACATCACATTCCCTCACCGCGTATCCACTCCAGCACATATCGTTATTCATAGCTTGTCGTGTATTATAATTAGTTTAGAAAAGAATAAAATTCATTTGAACTATATACTTGACTGCCTGAATTAATACGAAGTGTGTTTATGATCCCTGATCAAATAATCCTAAATTCTTCTGGTTAAACATTCAAAGATCAGTCAGGTTGATATTCCATGTTTATATGGAATCATCACAGCTTATTGGTCATAATTACAAATGCAGTAGTGACGCTGTAAAGTGTGACGCTACAGTTGTGAGGATGATAAAAGGGAAAAACATCAAAACAACAAAACTGATGCTGAACGAAAGCTGTTTGCTAAAACGTGCCTTCTGCTTTTGCCTTTAAACGTTCGAGTTTTCCTTTGTTTTATTATCACTATTTCAGGTGGCAGTTCGTTATCTTCTGAGCTAATTAGAGATTAAATATGTGATGTCACGTGAGTTTTCATTAACACGATACACACAACACTGTCATGAGACAGCTGTTCTGTTCCCTAGTGTGTCCCTGCTGGTTGTTGCTTTAGTTCTGATGACTCACAGGTTACCTGAAAACATGACTGGACAACATTTTTAATTTCCAACAGTATTTTTCTGAAGCTCATTTTGAGTTATTTTATTTCCATTCTGATGTCCGGTGGAACAGAAGAGGCTGGTATTGTGAGGTCTGTCAGCTGGACAGAAACTCCAGAGCCGGGGTGGACAACCCTAGTCCAGTAGGGCTCCCAGCATGTTTTTGCCATTTCTCTGCTCCAACACAACTGATTAAATGGTTGATCTGCATCTTTCATCTGTTAATTGCCTGCTGATTAAAGAGCATTCAGAAGCTGTTATTTCTGCAAAAGGCGGATCTACTAAGTGTTGAGTTAACTTCTTGATTGTGGTGCCTAAATAATGCACCTGCCTAATTTAGTTTAAAGTTATTGCACACTTTCTGTAAATCCTATAAACTTCTCAAGTATCACTGCAGTGTCTCCTATATAAACGTATTTTATCATAACAACCAACGATTAAACAGGAAAACCCTTCAGAAAAACAAGGCTGGCCAAACTGTAACTGTTGTTGCAATTAACAAATATGACTGCAGAGGGCGGTGTGGTGCTGCGCGCGCATCTGCGGTGTTTTTTTAAGGAAGCAGAAGAAGACTTGAGACCAACACAGACAGTTGATGGTCCTCCAGAAGGAAATATTAACACGAAAAGAACAATTGCTCGGAATGAAAAGACGTATTTTGTGTGACGTTTGCTGTAATTAGATGAGCAAAAGCTTGATTTTAAAACGTTAGAGACGGAAACGAGAATGTGGAGCACTATTAGTCCGTCAGGTTTTCACGTCTGAGAAACACCGACAGGTCCCAGACTCCAGGAATTACACAGGTCCTTGTTGTTATTTTACCCGATAAAAACGGATTCCTGACCGGAGGAAGGATGGAGGCGCGTCAGAGGTAACTGCTGTTTACTACTAGCTAACTAAAAGGAGGGTCGGTAAAATGAACAGGCTAGACGAGCAAATGCACGCGTTTTTTTAATTGCACAAAACTTTTGGCGCTTTGATGATGCTAATGATGACTAACATGCATAATTTTATATACATGTTTACATTATAAATATTTATACTCGTGGGTTTCTGAAATCCCGCCTCACCTTGTTAAATCTCAAACCCCGAATGTTGAATAAATGTGTTTAACTTTGCGTGTACTTTAACTTCTTAGTTTAAAGGGTTTATTTAATAATTACTGCGGTTTGTGATTGGATGAACGAGTTCTTTGTTTGATAAAGTTTCTAAAAATTAATAAATAATGTCAGAACTAAAAACCAACATAATTCCAAAGATGCTTTGTTTTTATCCAGACTTTATTCTGAAAATTCTTGAGTGAATTGGTGCCTTTATGTAGTTTTTCCTGGCTGTCAGATGGAGACGGTGTTTAATATTATTATTATTATTATTATTATTACTATTGTTACTAGCTCTGAGGGGCTGGGTGGGATTTAACTGAGTAAGCTAATAAAAACGAGATCCACATCGGTGTATGTTTTGTGTATTTATTCTGTGTTTCTTCTGAATTTAGATTTTAATCTTCAGTGTTTATTTTTAACTGAAACATGGCTGAGTTCCTCACAGAGGCCTCCCCGCCTGATTTTAATTTCAATTCTTCAACGAGGAAAGGGAAAAGGGGAGGCGGGACTGCTTTTCCAAGTTCATCAACACTTTTAGCAAAATCTGTTTTATTTGATCATTTTAACACTTTTGAATTCACTGCAGCTGCTTTTGGTATTCCTCAGATTTGATGTGTCACTGTTTCCAGGCCTCCTAGACAGAGTGCACCTTTTATTCAAGAGTTTTTATCTGTTTTACACAGCTCCTAATCTGCACGTGGATAACCTTTTGGACCCTTTAGTCACAGATTTTTTAAACATCTTGAATTATATGGATTTTACCCAACAAGTCACGCAGCCAACTCACAACAGAGGACACACCCTGGACCTGGTCATCACGCATGGCCTGTCCACTGGGGTGTCCTCTGTTGTGTATTTTTTAACGTCACCAGCGTAATCCAGTGCGGGCCCTCTGTGAGAACTGTAAGGAAGCGTCATCTAACCCCTGAAGTGGCCGCTGGTTTTCTTGAAGCTTTTAACAACATCCCTCCAAGTAACGTCTCCGCCCCTGGCGACGCCCTTATTGATGATTTTAACAGAAGACTAGAGTCAGCTCTTAACCTGCTCGCTCCACTCAAAACCAAAAAACTTACAGTCAAATCGTACCTCACCGTGGAGAAATGAAAACCTAAGAAAACTAAAGAGATGAGACGAGATGGAGGTAAAACAAATGAACAATAAACCACCAGATATATTCAGAACTACTAAAAACAAACAATAATGCCGTAAGAAATTCAAGCTAGCTGATCTCAGCTGATTCCATACGTTTTGAATCATTGGGCTTGTAGAATCCTGCAGAATCAAACTACTAAAGCAGACCATTTCATTCCCCATGGAAACGTTTCTCTGCTCCTGCTGTTTGTTTCAGGACGCGGGTCTTCTACCAGGCCACGCCCGCTGTTGGAGCAGATGGAAGGAACATCATGAAGCTGATTCCTATTAAAATAGTCAACGGACAGAAGTCCTCAGTCCCCGTGACTGAAACCGGCGCTGTCACTCAAGACTTGTCCAGAGGGACGGTTTCTGCTGCTAACGTCGTCCCCGGTCAAATGCGTTCTGCCCGTTTGGACTCGGTAAACAAGCGTCCACCTCGGGCAGCTCCTCCCACCAGACCTTCACATCAACTTCCAGTGATGGTGAGCTCTCCAGCCCTTCCCAGAGGTCAGTTCCTTAAGATCCCTCCCAACGCACAAGTCCAGAGAGTCCCCGTGTCCCAGCTCCCCCCTCTGATCAAAGACCAGATCTTCACCTCCTCCTCCAGCAGCTCTACTCCCACAGTAGTGTACGTGTCACCCGTCACCACCATGAACCAAGCTGTGCCTGAACCAAGCAGAATCAACCCCACACCTTCTCTCAAGCTCCCATCCAGCCCAGATCTTCCCAGAGGAGCTGAACCACACTTAAAACTGGTTCCAAAGGTTTCAGAAAGGCCCAGCAGTCCCATAAGATGGGAGATCGAGGAGGTGGAGGGGCGTGCAGCTGAGACTACATCACCTTTAAGTTCTCCTTCAGGAGCTCCCCGGGCTGCCGGGGGGGCAGAAAACGCCCTGGTCATGTACGAGGGGAGGGTGTTCTTCGTTGCCCAAAATAACGGCTCGTCCTCCGCAGCACCGCGGTCCCGCCATCCAGCTGTGACCCAAACGGGGCAGAACCCAAGAGTTCAGAACCACTCAAATGATGTAATCGATCTGTGTGACGATGACGAGGAGCCAGCTCCGTCCTCTGAGACATCCCCCGTCTCTCATCAGGATGAAGAAAACGTCATCTTTGTATCGTATATTCCACCCAGATCGGACTCTGGCTCCAGGCAAGCAGCTGCACGCCGCTCCAGCTGCCAAGCTGATGTTCCGGTTCTGAGAGGAGGAGGACTGGGTCAGAACATGTCCATCAGCAAGGTGACTGATGTCCACGCTCCAACAGAGATGAACATGTCCAGCACACAGAGTCTCTTCAGCATCTCAGATCTGCAGCTGGACAGCATGGTGAGGGACACGGAGACAGGACGTCCAGCTGGTCACGTGGTGAGGGACACGGAGACGGGACGTCCAGCTGGTCACGTGGTGAGGGACACGGAGACGGGACGTCCAGCTGGTCACGTGGTGAGGGACACGGAGACGGGACGTCCAGCTGGTCACGTGGTGAGGGACACGGAGACGGGACGTCCAGCTGGTCACGTGGTGAGGGACACGGAGACGGGACGTCCAGCTGGTCACGTGGTGAGGGACACGGAGACGGGACGTCCAGCGGCTCAAACGCTACAGGTGAGCTCTCTCCAGATGCTTTGTGATTTATTTATTTATTTATTTATTTATTTATTTATGCCTTTTTCTCCTCACCCTGCAGCTGAGACTCCTCCCCAGCAGGGATGCGTACTGGTGAAGTTCTGGCGATTTGATGCGTAGACGGGAGAGACGATACGATATGTCTCGATACATTCAGCCAGATGATATTAGCGACGTATTTAGACTGAATTTATTGTAGGAATTTAAATAAACAGTCCAGACCGATCCCTAACACGTTTAACGTGAGCTATCGGCACCGTAACCGGGATTTACATTACAAATGTGGAGCCAAGCCCAGGCACTGCTGCCATCTAGTGGTCAGTGTTTGAATTGCACCAAAAGAGAAGAAAATAATGTTTGCAAGTTAGTTCTTACAAAAATTTGATGCACGGCTTTTGATTATCGATATAAAATTGCAGGAAAAAGTATTGCGATATATTACCATATCAGTATTTTCTTACATCCCTTCTTCCCAGAGATGATGCTTCATCCTGATTTTGGGATTGATTGATTTTCCCTCCTTCCCCAGCAGGACTTTTCCTGTGTTGGTTTGTCTCTGATGCTTCAGGCCACATGTTTCATCTACTTTCATGTTTTTTGTTTTCTTACTTGCAGGATTCCAGACTTTCTGCTCCTCACAGGACTTCCCCACCGGCACCAGAACCAGAACTCTGCCCAAGGTCCGACCAGCAGCTCAGGCGGATCTTTGGGATTACGTCTGATGTGAAAGTTTTCCTACAGAAGCTGGATGAAGCAGCAGCAGAACGGTTGTTGGAGGATAATAGAAAAGCAACAAAACGCTTGAAAGAAAACAAAACGACTCCTGAGAAGTTAAACGGGACTGGCCGTGGGCTCTCAGCACCTCTCCACACAAAGACCGGGCCTCTGGACAGTTTGAATTTCCACTCAAAGCCTCAGGAGAGCTTTTGGACAGGTCAGAGGTCATCTGAGAAAGGTTACGTGGAACCAATAGATGAAGATTTCCCAGATGAAAGTGTCAGATCAGAGGGAACAACTCACAGTCTGCAGGTGCAGACGTGTGTGGACGTCAGCAGAAAAACGAGACGGGTTGGCCGGACGAGGAGGCGCACCATGTGTCCGTGTTGCATCCCGGCAGCTCTGCATCCCGTACTTAAGTCGGGAGTGAGTTTAGAGCAGCTGGAGGCATGGATGTTCATCACGGAGGAGACAGGGAAGCGAGTAGGAAAAGCCAAAGCTTCTAGAAAAGATGGACGAACATCTGTGAAGATCAGCTACCAGAACTGTCAAATACATGAAGCAGCGGGTTTGTCCTCCACGTCCACCGACAATTTTAGCGGACACAAAGAGACAGGACGTCTCAAAGGACTTCAGGGAGTGAAAGAGACATAAATGTCTCCAAATGATCTAGTCTCTTTAACCGTCTTTGGAAAACTGGTTATGTGCCTTCAGCAAAACCTTTAAAGACCAAGTTCACCAAGGAACCCTTTTTAATTATTGTTGAAAAATGATCGGTCTCTGAGAGTTTCATGCAGGCTGAACATAAAAATAGTCTCCTACACCTATCTCCTGCCTTAGCTGCTAATAGAAAACAGACTCTAGGATAGAAAATCCTGACAGATCTACGTCACCCTGTCACTAACATCCATGGACTCACCCATCTTGGGTCACGACGGGGAAGGCTGTTATTGTCTAGCGTCCAGGAAACCGCAGAGAACTTCTCAGCTAGTAGAAGCTAACCGTTAGCAATAGCAACTTCACCACACAGCAGAACTCCTCCAGGCTTGTGTTATTTGTGGAGGTAAAACATCAACATTAAAGAGCAAACAGAGTCAGTGGTAGAGTCGGGTTGCTGTCAGCCAATCAGGGTAGAGATGTCCAGATATCAGGAAATAAAGACTCCAGATCCTGTCGTCTGAAGCTCTCCTCTGATTTTGTTTCATTCTAGCTCCTGAAACAGGAGCGCCAGAGCTTTTTTTCCCCAGAGTATGACTTCGGAGGCATCATTGCTACGAGAGCGAGATGCCGATAAAAAAAGAAGTGAACTTGGTCCTTAACGTCTGAGACCTGCTGCTGGTTTTTGTAAAACTACTAATAATTTAGTTAATAAGGTGAAACCTGTTTTTCTAACGCACACAAAACGAACCTCACGGATGTTAAAGATCATATTTTATTGTTCAGATTGATTTAGTTGAAATGATCGCACACTAATCTTTACTAACTTCAGTGTTCTGCTCTGTGACGAACAGCTGTGACCTGTTTTAGACAGAAATAAAAGTTCCAGCTCTTGCTGCAGACCAGTGCTTGTGTTCAGTACAAGGTTTGGTTTTTTCATCACACTGAATGTCCAGGGAGCAACCATCTACAGGCTCATGCTTACACAATGGTTGTAAATGAATAGAAAGTGAATGAATTGAGTAAATTGGAGAATAATAAAGACTAACAGTGAAGGAGAGTGTTCTATAGTTCTGGTAAAATGTCTGTGTATACATGGGCTTGACTAAATAGACGATTCATCACTGTTAATAATATTGATGACAAATAATTACTATTTCCATATTATTGTATGAATGTGCATGATTTTACATCGTGATGCAAACTTAATCAACATCAAAATAGTTTTCTGCGTTGGAGTGAAATTTTTTACCGTTAAATCTCCATTCCAGCGTTTGGGATCACATTGAAAATGTTCTTGTTCTCCATAGAAACGTGTGTGTAATTATTCTGAGTAGGAACTGTAGCAAATGAACAGGATGTGCAGGGATGGGAATCAAGGTTTTACGAGCACCTTCTTCAGACGTTACATGAGCGTCGGGCTGGAATCGGCTGCTGAATGTGTCTTTCGAAGAAAAAACATTCATCATTTCCATTTCTATCTCTGACGTGTCTGCATGTCCTGTTCACCACATATATTTGCTTCTCAGACTCATTTCTGGTGTTTTATGGAAAACAAAGCCAATTTTAAGTGATCCCAGTATGCTGTGTTATTTTAATATAAAATGTCACAGGACTATTAAAGTTTATAGCAAGAAGATAAAAACAACTCAACACCAATAGAGCCACAAGTTAGTCCTACCCCACTCCAGGGGGCGCTGTTGCATCAACTCACGGTGGTCACAAAATTCGCTAGAACGTAACAGTCGCGAAAACAGCAAACAATTCATAAATAAATGAACATAATTGGTAAGAATTTGTTACAAGAACTTTGTATAGTTACGACAATATTTAGTATTTATTCAGTCTGTGTGTGTGTATAGATGTCGATGGTGTGGACACTTTGATACGTCGCATTTGGGTTCTTTTATTTTGAAAGACATGATCCAAAGCAAGCCGGATGTCGTGCCGGAAGCAGCGTTTTACTCCGTCTGGTTTAAACCGGAAACAGACGGAGCGTTCTCGTGAAGGTGCGCGGTAAGCCTAGTTTAGGTTTAGTTTTGTGCCACCGGGCGTCGTCCAGGTTGGGATTCGGTGGAGTTACGTGACGTCGGTAACAATAAGTTTTTATTTCCTCGTGCGAGTTTCGGAGAAACCGAACTGTTTTCAAAATAACTTTATTTTTTATCTAAATATTTGACTGAGAAACCAAACTAACGTATAGCCTGTCGGTCAACGATGGTTAGGTTTTATTTTGGGGAGTGAAATGGCTTTGGTAGATCATGTAGTCTTCCGCAAAGAAATAAAATATAAAACGGAACGTTTTTCATCTTTCAGAAAATACATTTAATTTGTCATTAATTCAGTTCAAATATTGAACTTTAACCTCAGCAGAGCCGAGAAGCAGTTGTTGGAGGGCTCGGTTAGCTTCATTTTGTTAACCTTTTACAGGAAGTTAGAAACCCTCCCAGCTGATAGGTGGGTTTGCATTCTCTCACATCCAGCATGTCTGACCTGCTTCATCTGCGGGTGTCCCACACCGCTGTCCCGGTGACGGATGGAGGCAGAACCCGCTGCCCGAGACCCCACTGGGGTGTTTTCTCTCTAGTCAGTGATCACTAGTTGTTCCTGAACATTTATTGCAGCATTTATTCATTAATTTTTAAGGAGGAAGCAGATGTTGAGGTCACTTCAAACCCAAGGTACACTCCCACTAGTTGTCACACTGGTGCGTGTGGTTTGCTCTCCGCTGTTGACCCATCCCCTGGGGGGGCGGTGAGCTGCAGACACAGCTGTGCTGGTGAACCCCTCGGTGGTTTAAACCCCCCAATCCAACCCCTCAAAGCTGAGTGCCAAGCAGGGAGGCGTTGGGTCTCATTTTTAAAGTCTTTGGTGTGATTGAAACCCACGACCTCCCAGTCCCATGATGGACTCTACCACTGGGCCACCGAGCTGGTCGACACAGAAAACAGATTAACTTTGTTCTTGTGCTTTTTGTCCTTGTTTGTGTTTTCATCAGCAGAACCGGACTGGAACTTGCTTTCTGACAAGTAAAGCGTTTAATCTTTCTTCACACAGGTGACCTCAGAAAGAATGGACGTGCATAAAGAACTAGATGTTTACATTCCCAAGGCTGCTGAAGTGATGATCCTCCCCCTGCAGAATCTCCCAAAGCCTGTGCTCAGGAAGATGGGTCTCGCTGACGGCAAAGCCTCCAGGATGTCTGCAGGCTCTCCAGACGTCACATGTATCTGTCCTGTCATCCTCAGGAGGAAAGACCAGGGACCGGCCTCGGGTCGAGACAGAGGCTCTGCAGAAAACACAAAGTCATTGCTGGAAGCAAAGATTCAAGCCGGATTAGCTCGTCAGCAGATGAGTTTTGGCTCCTCCAGTCGAGCAGCCTGGGAGGCTCTGACGAACATCTCTGGAGCACAGTTTTCTAAAACCCCACCTCTGCGTCAGGACTCTGCCCCGCTGGTCAGCCAGAACGCTGTTTTCATCTACAACGGCCTGATCTACCTGTGCACCAGGAAGTCCACGGAGAACCATGGTCAACCAAAGACACGTGAGCTCCAGACATCCTCCCGGCCATCTGAGCTGCCTTCTGGAAAGTCGAAGCAGGTAACCGAATCTTTAAACCACAGAAGCAACAAACGAGGAGAGAAAACTCCAAACTTCTTATTTGGTTAGGTAGAAGAGTCCAGAGCAGGTGTGGACCAGGACTATTTTACTTCTGTTCTGGTTGTGAATGTTTCAGGCACAATAAATAAATGAATGAATGACCTGGTAAAAAAAAAAAACACTTGCAGGTGAGGTTCATAAGGTTTTCCAGGTCTCAGTGACCCCAGCAGGGTCAGAAAAAATCCTTGCAGAAGTTTCAGCTCCCATCTGAGCGGCTTTAGGAGTTAACGCGTAGAGAGAGCAGTTGTTAGGATGAGACTCGCCTTAAAGCAGAATCAGCGAGGCCCCAAACCCTCGGAAAACATGAAGTTCTTCTTGATCTTAAAGCACCAAAATGTGTTTTACTAGAATAAAATAACCAAAATGGTTTCATCACACATCTGCGCCCTGGTCCTCCTTAAGAAGCTTCAGGTGTTGCTGTAACCAGGCTGGGAGGAGGTGAAGATGGTTGCAGCTGGAGGAACCGTTGGTAGAAGATGAGCTGATGCGATGTTGGTTCGTTCCAGGTGCTGCTCAGCGACGGCAGAGCCAAGGTCAAACACGCTGCAGCTCAAATCAAAGCCAACGTCGTGTTAAAAAGAAAAGTCGGATCCATGGTGGGGTCAGAGCGTTCCTCTCCTCAGCCCTCTGACAACAAGGACGTACCGTTGGTTAAAGTTCTCCGACCAGAACCGGTCTCAGAGGAAGCAGCCCTGCAGCCGGTTCTGGCTCCCTCTCAGGAGGACCAGAGAATCCCGACCAGCAGCTACGAGATGCACGACGTTGGGGAGGAAGACATCCCCGGCACTGCCTGGAACGACCCGGATACACAGACAGACGGTCCGGGCGTGGACCGGAGCGTGGACCAGACCTGGACCAGGATCGAGTCATCTGCTGGATCCTCATCGATGCTCAGTGATTTAGAATTCACCACGCTGGAAAACCAGGAGCGGATTGCTCACCTGAAAGCCAAGCTAATGCAGGACACCGCTGCTTTCTACTCGTCGGCCATGTTTTAGCCTCCAGACGCCTGCAGGCGCAGCGTCTGCAGGCTCTGCCCTGTGCAGCGTCTGCAGGCGCGGGGTCTGGTGGCTCCGCCCTGCATGACGTCTGCAGGCTCTGCCCTGTGCGGCGTCTGCAGGCGCGGGGTCTGCAGGCTCTGCCCTGTGCGGCGTCTGCAGGCGCGGGGTCTGGAGGCTCTGCCCTGTGCAGCGTCTGCAGGCGCGGGGTCTGGAGGCTCCGCCCTGCATGACGTCTGCAGGCTCTGCCCTGTGCAGCGTCTGCAGGCGCGGGGTCTGGAGGCTCCGCCCTGCATGACGTCTGCAGGCTCTGCCCTGTGCGGCGTCTGCAGGCGCGGGGTCTGCAGGCTCTGCCCTGTGCGGCGTCTGCAGGCGCGGGGTCTGGAGGCTCTGCCCTGTGCAGCGTCTGCAGGCGCGGGGTCTGGAGGCTCCGCCCTGCATGACGTCTGCAGGCTCTGCCCTGTGCAGCGTCTGCAGGCGCGGGGTCTGGAGGCTCCGCCCTGCATGACGTCTGCAGGCTCTGCCCTGTGCGGCGTCTGCAGGCGCGGGGTCTGGAGGCTCCGCCCTGCATGACGTCTGCAGGCTCTGCCCTGTGCAGCGTCTGCAGGCTCTGCGTGTTTTACAGACAGCAGGTTGAGAAGATGTAAATTATCCACTGAAAGCAGGTGGAGGAGACTGTTGTAGTTTGGTTTTCCTACCTCCAGGGGGCAGCAGTGATGTTTCTGTTCTTCTGTTAAACTGGTCTGAGAATGTCTCCACCACATATAGCTTTAAAACCAGTTTAGTCTCACAGGTTTAGATGTTTCCTCCTCTAAATCCTGGTCCAGGAACCAGAACCCTTATCTGGAGTCAGGATTTATCCCCTTTGGTTCCTGCAACAGGGACAAAAGGCAAAACAGGAACCTGACCCCAGAAAACGGCCCTGGTAGGGAGCTGGGGCTGTTTTGAGTGTGGGTATCCCAGTATTCCCAGTAACCTTCTGTCATGAATGGGCCTATCTCCTCCTGAAACCTGAGGGCTCGTGGAAATTTGTTTTATTCCAGAGTTTTGTCAGTCAGGCGTTCCTGAACATGTCGGCACGCCCAGCAGCTCCTGGCTGCAGCCTGTGGCCGTCCACCTCAGCGGTAGAAAAACCAGAAATGCTGACAAATGAAAGCATTCTGAAAATAGAAAAGATGAAAGGAAATCCAGTCTTTTGTTAATCTGCTAGTTTTAGTTTAATGTTCAAAGCAGCGTTTCTAAAAGGAAACGGCAGAAGACCCGGATCCCGGACTCGCGTAATTCCGAACCGGGTTCTGATGCTTTAGCACTACTAACACCCTGGGTTCAGTCCCAAAGGCAGGAGCGTCCAACGTGTGGCCCGGGGGCCGTTGGCCACCACCTGAGAGGTTTCTGACTTTATGTTCCGTTTTTTATTCATTCGTCTGTTTTTAAGAATGTAAATAAAAACATTCACTAGAAAATAAATGTTCTTTTCTAACGAAACATCCCATCGTTGTGAAATGGTAACTGGCCTGCATTTGATGCAGTACTTTCTGGGGTTCCACAACCCCCCAAGGCACCTTACAACACATCTATTCATTCACTCACTGGTGATGAGCTCCATCGTGGCCGCAGCTGGCCCGGGACATGCTGGTGCCGTACACCGGCCCCACCCGTCCCGACACGACGACTATGACAGACGGGACTCGAACCTGCAACCCTCCGCTTAAAGCGCGGTTCCCCAACACGCCGTCGTCCTGGGGTATTTGGACACGTTGACATTTCAGGGGTAAAGCAGAGGAGACCAGAACGTGGGAGGGGCTTCACCTGTTGCAGGTAAAGGGTAAACGTGACTAAAAACGGCACAAGGATGATTCACGCTTTGTTTTAGTCGTCCTGCAGCCTTAGAGCAGCTTTAGTTTGCTGTTTGAGCCACAGCAGAGATACAAGACAGCAAATAATCTGATTGTGTTTCTGGAGGAGATTCACCATGTGCAGGGAGGAGGAGGCGGGGGCGTGGCTCGCTGCTGCAGGCCTCCACCCCCCCCCCCCCCCCCAGCCTCCTACCTCTATATAAGCCTGCAGGTCTTCCGGAGCGGGTCCACTGACAGGATGCACTCCTCTTCCTCCCGCCGCCGTCCCGTCAGAGCGCTCACACTCAAGGTAAGACCTGCAGACCCGAACCAGAACTTTGATTTTACTGATGGTGGAAAAGTTGGGCCGTAGCTCATGAAACCACCTTTATTTTAACTTGATCCCGTTCAGTAAAGTTAAACCTGAACCGTTCACGTGTGACTTTAAGCACTAAAACCAGATTCTTGTTAAAGTCGTTAGTTTGATGTAAAAATGTGATTAAAGATTCTTACAGAGACAACTTTACTGTCAGGAAAGGCTGATGTTTAAGGTTAATGAACACGGTTATCATTCCTGTTGGGATTAAAAAGGTTTGGTGCGTCTGCTGTGGACCACGGGGCCGGTCTAATTACTGGTTCAGAGTTTTATGATCACAGCATGAGAAAAATCACTTGAATCCATTTTGATTTGGAGTTTAAACCAGAAAAAGTTTGTGATTTACCATCAGAGTGTAGTACTGGGAATAAAGTGTAGTAATGGGTTAGTTTAATGTGAGTAATCAGTCGTTTTAATGAGGCTGCTCGATGGTCCAGCATGGATGCTGAGGTTTCAGTCCCAGGTGACGGAAACGGGAAAAGCTGGAGACCAATCTAAAGCAAAGTTGTACATTATTATTGTGTTGTTGTTGTTACCACTACAACACCTGAACTGGATCTTCATGTCTGAATCTGAAGCGTGTCTCTGAACCCGTGACGGGTTCCGGTTCCGTGTTCCAGGTCTCGTGTGTTCGGATCTGCGTGTTCTACTCCAGCATGTGTCTGGCCGCTTGGCCGCTCTCGTCGGAGGCCGCCAGACTTCGCTGTGGCTCCGAACTCCTCAGCGACCTCATCTTCGTCTGCGGGGACCGAGGGATCTACTTAGGTGGGTTCTTCTCTCACCCTGTTCTATTATGGGATGGAGGTCCTCCTGAGGCCTGAGTGTGATCTGATGTGAAGTCTTTATTTCCTCTCATCCTGCTTTGAGGCAGGATGTGCCGGCGTTTATGATGAACATGACTTTTCTCCTGATGCAGCTTCACAAACGTCCAGCTCTGGTCTGTGTGGGGAGGAGTCGGCTCATGAGGTCTGCCGAGAGAGGAGTCTCAGTACTTTCTCTGCTCATTGAGTTGAATTGAAAACCCTTGTTGTCTTTTGGGGGGGGGGGGGGGGGGCGCAGCTCTTTAAAAGTACAAAGTACAAAATAATAAACTTTAGTCTTAATTCACAACAAGAATGAGATGTTTGCTGAAACGTCTCCATAAGGCAGACTAAACAAATCCACACTGATGATGCTGGAAGCTTTTCTTCTTGCTCTTTGTGGGAAAACAAACATTCGAATGGTAAAAAGTGTCATAAACATTTTAAAATAATTCCTGATAAAAGGTTTTTCTGCCTGAACAGAGACACCAGGTAGATGTCGACACCAGGCCTGCTGTCTGGAGGTGTTTAGAACCAAAGTCCTGAAGGCTGAAACCGATTTATAACACCGATACCGTCACGGCCAGCGAGCCCAAATCACAGATGGACCTCAGAGCCGGTATCGGCGGCACGACGACGACGACAACTAACAAACGACCTCTGGCCCTCCAGTAAAAACCACACCAGACACGCTCAGGTGCAGAGGATCGTCTCCACCCGCTGCTACCCACAAGCCCTTTCACCTGATTACCTTTCGTCCGCTCTGACCAAGGCCGCTCCACGGCTGCTATCAGCCGTGAGCAGGTCCACCAACACGGCAGCAGAACACGGTGCCTCGGTGTGTGATAGGATTATTGTTAAAACACTCGTTATCTCAGAGCCTTTCAGCGTTCTCACACAGCTGAGGAGGAACAGCAGGAGCTCTAACCTGCTCCGTCTGCCGCTGGAAACCAGCTACAGCTCACTTTAGCCACGCCCACCACCGCCGTCCACATCCTGGACCAAGTGCCGCGGAGTTCCCTGGGATGGGAGGATTTTTTTTTTTTTCCAGAAGAAAATCTCCCTCAGCAGCAGACAGGAGTCCCGTTCCCGATTCTCCCCACATTCTCCTGGAATTCTCCAGCGTTCCTGTGTGAAATCGGCTTTATTGAGTCAGGCTGTAAATAAAAGCCAGAACCAGAGCGTGTGATCAATAGCTTCATGTGGTCCTGTCTCTGTCTGCAGCTGATTTCTGCTCCGGTTTACACCATCCTGATCAAAGCATTCCAGTTGCTCTCCAGCACGGAGAACTACCCTAAAGGTGGAGACTCAAACATTCATGAAGCTGCAGCAAGCGTAGTTTTACAAAATCAGTTTTACTAAACCGCAGCCTGCAATCCAGCTGCTGTTGACTCCAGCGGTGAGAGTACGAAGAGATTACATCTGGATAAATGCGGGTAATCTGGTCTCATGCATGAAAACAGCAGAGTATCATCTGCATAACGTGATAGATCTTTACCTCTCTAAGCATGTAAAACCTAAACTGTTAAAGTCCGAGCGTCAGACCCTGTGGAACCTGTGTAATCTGGTGTAATCTGATGATCTGGGCCTTTTCTCTAATCCTGAAACATCTGTAGCTTCGCTTTTCACTAAAATTCACACAAACGTGTTTTCTGACCTAAGTCAGACGAGTTTTCCTAACTTTAAGGAGACTCTAAAGGTTTGTTGGGATTTTAAACTGAATCGTTAGGTGTTCTTTCCAATTCAAGATGGCCGCTACAGCCAACCAACACTAGCAAACACAACAAGGTCAGATATTCTGTTGGTTTTACAGCTTATGAGCTAAACTTGGGCGTCACCACAGCCGAGGATCATCTCCATCACACACTGACAGTTTGAAGCGGCAACGGCAGTTTTGGAAAAAAATGTTAGCTTAAGATATTTTTTCATGCCTCTTTAGAACGTTCTAACATTGTTTAGCTATAAATAAATTGTAGAGATATTAAAAAAAGTGTTTTTGTTGCATTTGTCTAAAAACCTCCACCAGTAACGCGTTTTAGACTGGAAGCAACCATCGGACCATCCGGCTGTCGGTCTCACCGAACCGCCGCACTTCTCTGGGTCCTCCATGCAGAACACCACTGGTGTGAGAGGTTCTCCGCTCAATAATGGAGGAGGAGAAACAGCCGGCTGCTACCTCTTCAACTTTAGGGCAAACAAGCAGAGTCCCAAAAAGAAAAACACCGTCTGAAATCACGGGCAACAATAGACATTTCAACCTAGAAAACAGCGACTGGTGTTTAGCGCTAGCTCGTTTCCTCTGGCGTCGCTGGTTTCCTGTTCCGGCAGAAGCGTCTCAGGGAAGATACCCGAGGGGAGGGGTGAGTGATCCGTGACTATGTTTAAAACCTAGCTTGTTCTGTAGATTCGCTAAAACAGCTTTATATCCCTACGTCTCAGCGGAACGCCTCACCAGCCACCGAAAATCACTAAACCGTCTCTGACGGACTCTCATCTAAAACCCAGGAAGCCCGTCTGTGACTCATTTTTACAGATTTGGGCTAACCTTTGGCTCTCGCCTCATCATCAACAGGACTTTAGATGGGACCTTCCAGGCGTGGCTGGCTCCAGGACATCTCCCCAGCAGCTGATGTACAGTTGCATGGTCAGTGTTTGGGGTTGGGGTAAGGTGGCCAGATCCAGACTTGTGCTTAATGTACAGAAACTATTATTATCATCTCACAGGTCCAAGTTAACTCGGGCTCTGGACCTCCTGCAGCGGCTCTGAGTAACTTCAGCTGTCATCATTTTAAAGCAGTGAAATCCTTTTTAAAATATAAATCAAGTTCAATAAAAGGTGCAGGTTTAACCAGTTTATCAGAGTTAAATGTCAAAACCATTTCCACAACAGAAGGATGATAAAGTACCGGAGCGACCCCGAGCTGCTGCCTGCTGCCTCCAGGAGGTGATCAGATGTTGTGACTCTTGTTGTCTGCGGAGCTGAAAGAGCTGTGATGTTTGTGCCTCTGCAGGGAAAGGCTCCTGGTCCGGGTACGGTCCTCGTCCCAGAGGGAAGGGAATTGTGGACCAGTGCTGTAAATCATCTGGATGTGAACTTCAACATCTGGAGATGTACTGCGCCAAACCAAAAAGCAAGGAGCCCACTTCCACCACTACAACCACAACCCGCACCCCCACCAGCACCGCCATGGTGAGACCAGAACACCTTCACACGTCTGCTTCTGTCTCTATGCCCACCGGTCCTCTCCTCACCGCTGTCCTGCAGTTCCAGGTGACGTTCCAGAAGAGACTCCTGGAGAACCTGGGCGCTCCGGACAGCCTGAAGCGGGAGAGCTACAGGGAGAAAGCACAACCACAGAAAACCAAAAGCTCGTCTTCACGCAGGAGGATGGCCTTTCCCAACGCCACCGGCCGGCCGCCATTTTCCTCCACGGGGCCGCTCTGAGAACCAAACCCAACCAAAACCGGGCCGCTGATGTTTCTGCTCCAGACTTTCTGTCACAGAGAGATTCAAAAGGTGCAAACGAACCTCGGAGGAATTCAGACCCGCGGATGTCGTAAACGGTTTCCACCTTTAGAAGGTGTGGATGTGGGTTCTGCTGCTTGCTGCTGCTCACCCTTGCTGTTTGCACACGGCGGCGGGCGCTTGAGTCTGGTCTGATTTCTGGTTTTCTGCATGTTTTTTAACGTATTTTAGCACTTTGGACGTTTTTCTACTGACTGAAACTTTTTAGGTTTCCTGCTTCATGTTTTTACGCACGAACCCGTTTTATATAACACTGTTGCATCCATTTATTTATTTATTTTGTGAGTACAATAAATGTGAGTTTTAGGAGTGCTTGTCTTGTGCTTCTTGTGCAGGATGAACACACACACACACACACGGACACAGCGTGACACTTAACCCGCTGCTCCGGTGGACTCTGACATAACTTATCTCTGCTCTCGGCGCTCTGGAGGCCGCGGTGACTTTCTGCTCGGAGCTGTTTGATAAAACTGGCTGATTCTCGCCCAACCATCAAAATTCAAAGATTAGATTTTATTTATTGTTTGAGGTGAAACTTTTATTCTGCCTCACAGGAAGTAAACGCCTCCACCACAGCTTCGCCAGATGTTTTATCCTCATACTCTTCACGTTTGGAAGAAAAACAAGGGGATGGACGTCGATTCCCATCTGGCTGCTGAACTCCTCTGATGAGATAAAACAAACCTTGGCTGAAGTTTTTGTTTGTTAATTGAAGTTATTTGATAAAACAAACATTCAACAATCTCACTGCAGGATTGAAATCAGCGCTCTGCTTCACAACAAGATAAAAACCGCTAGATAAACGATGGAGAGTCTGTTTATTTCAATGAGTTCATCAAAATAATTGATTTAGTGTTTGGTGACATCATTTATTCCAGTAAATCAGCTGCTAAAAGAATGGATCTGGCAGCACAAACGCTAAAACGTCCAGATTAATTCTGATTTCTCAACATTTAAAATCAGCAAATATTTTCCTAAATCAAACGAGCTGGAAAATATCCAAAAAGCTGCAGAAGCAACATGACGAGAATGTTGTGACAAACATAACAGATTTCCATCTCTGGGTTTGTTTGACTGAAGGACGTCAGCTGATGTCAGCCTCTTTAAACCACCTTGAAACAAAACCGCTCCGCTGGTTCTGGAGCTGCTCAGACACCCAAACACGGAGCTCTATGACGCAAAGCTGCATCCAAACTGAACGATATAAATTAAAACAAAATAATCGTCTTTAAATTGGCTTTTTTCTCTGAAAGAAACTCTTTTTCTGTACTTTTTACCCCTGAGCTGACTATTTGTGTTATTTTGATGGAGATCATCTAGTCCAGCAGTTCTTCACTGAGAAAATGATCCCTGCGACAAACTGTTGATGTTTCTCCTCATCTTCTGACTCGGGTAACCCCTTTAACCTGTTTGTGTAGGAGAACAACACCTGAACTGTTCTACTGTCTGCAGACGACACGGTAGACGGGATGTTTTAACGGTCTGGGTGATAAAAACAGAAAACGTTAGACTAGGAGGCACGAATAACCAGCAAGAACACTAAAAACTCTGTTGTACGGTGGCCCCGAAGGTCCAATGGAATGCAAACGCTGCACTAGAACTAACAACAAATGGAAGTTTAATAAATACTAAACGAGTAGAAAGTGGAAGTCAGGCTAACACGTTACTTCTGACGTAAACGTGGCTGCATGACTGACCTCGGTGATCAGCACCGGGTCAGTGGTCTACAGAACTAAAGGGGACGTGAAGCACAACTGCACATTCCCGTCCTTGTGGGTCCACTGCCTCCATAAACGCTCCAAATATGAAAAGACCCGCTCAGCTGCGTTCTGTCGGTGTTTGGTTTCAGAAGTTTTGTGCCTAAAACGAGCAGTTTGAAAAAAATCCCCGTTTGTGACACGTTCTAACTAAAAGCCCTCGACCGCCTTCAGCTGGTCCAGAACTCTGCAGCGAGGCTCCTAACTGGAGCAAACAAGAGCACACATCGCTCCTGTTCTGACGTCTCTGCACTGGTTACCCGTTAACTCTAGAGTTCATTTTAGAGTCCTGACTAGAACTTTCAGGGCTCTACACGGTCACGCTCCTCCCTACATTACTGACCTGTTAAAGCCTTCTGCTCCAACCCGAGCCCTCAGGTCCACACATCAGAACCTTCTAGAAGTTACAGAGACCAGATATGAAAGTCGAGGCGATCGCTCCTTCCAGACTGTTGCACCCCGACTCTGGAATGATTTTCCTTCATCCTCACGCAGCGTCGACAGTCTGGACCCTTTTATTTAAAGCAGCTTTGACCTAAACCCTTTACTTTCTTATTTTTAACTCAGATTTGTGATCATCTTTCATCTGTTTTATGGTGTTTTATAATTTTCTAACTTTCTGATTTAGATCTATTTCTGTTTTAAGATTTTATGACTTTATGTTTTAATTTGTTTTGCTCTAAGTGAAGCACTTTGTGATTCTGTCTGTGACAAGATTAACATTTACTGACATCACAAACAGGGAAATCCCTCTCTCTGTGTGTCTCGTAGGAGAAACCTGCGGCTGCAGCAGCGGTACCGAGCCTCTCCTGCGTAGCGGAGCTTCTCAGCTTATAGCAGCTTGGGTAGGGGATGAGTGGGCGTGGCCAGCAACAGCTCATTTTCCTTAAAATGACAGCAAAATGTGGAAGGTAAAGCTGCTGACATTGCTTCATGTGAGAGTGCAATGAACATGACGCCATCTTAAGGCAGTGTTTGTCATGGTCCTCAGCCCCCCCCCCCCCCCCCCCCCATCCTGCATGTTTCTGTTTCCAACAGCATTGCTTCTCTGCTGCCACACACCTGCCTTAAATGAATGAGTGATTAACAGGCTTCTGCAGCACTTGATGTCATCCTAAGGAGACAGTGCAGATCAGTGAAGCAGGTGCGCTGCAGCGGAAGCATGAACATGCAGGACGGCGGCACTGAGGACCAGGGCGGAGAAGCACCGATCTAAGGTGTAGACGTGACCCGGTCGACCACATCGATGGAACCAGCTGTAGTTCAGCCTCTGCTGTAGCTCTAGTTGCTTTCTAATTATTCATTTAAGGTTTTGTTCAGAGCTTCTGGGCCTCTGTACAGCGTTTTGATGAGTGCGTGCTGTGACGCGCTCATCTCACTCTGATGTTCACAAGAAGACGCCGTGGTGCTCACAGCCACAGAATGATGTCATTAGGACTGTCAGCTGATGTGTAAATGCTGCGGATGGTGTCACCTTGGCAACCAGAGCTCACAGCTGACAGCATAAATAAGACCCAAATGAACAGAGCCCAGGAAAGGGTGAGTAAGATTTATTGAGATGGATTGAGAGCACGCTGTGGGCGGGGCTTCAACCACCACTCACCTGTGAAACTTACCTGTGAACATCTGTTTCAGGAAGGGCGAGGGACATTTGGCCGTTGGGGTCAGATCAAGATGTTTCTGTTCTGATCTGAGCTGCTCTGCTTCCTGTTTAGCAGCAATCAGGGTTAGGGTCAGAGGTCATTTCTCTCCCGTTTGTCGTTTACTCAGGTGTTTTGTTTGTGATCCAGACTTTCTGTTACCTGACGTGAACTTCACCCCACAGCTGGAATGCTGCAGCACCGGCAGCCTGAGGAGACACAGGACAGGATATTAGTCAGAGTTTAGGAGACTTGTGGTGGAGCACATTCTTCAGTTAGAACCAATAAAGGATCAGCTCCAGTCCAGGCACTCGGAGCCAGAACCAGAACTCTTCTGGTTCTGGCTCCTGTAGGTTCTGCATCAGATCTGTTTTCTTTCTGTCTGAGCATCAGCCCCTCTGGATGTTTTGGACAGATTGTAGTTCCACCCGCGCTACGAGACGCTCTGCTTATGTTTCACCAGTCACTGTGACCTCACATGGCCTCACCTTGAGTTCACTCAGAGGGTCGGCAGGTAACGGGTTTCAGTCACTCTGAGGGCTGTTTCTGTGTAAAAGCTATAAATAGTTCCCGTTGCCCTGGAGTTGATCAGCCTTCTTAGAGAAATGGAGATTCAACCCTTTAGGATGGATGGGCTAACAGCTAGGCTGAGCACATTCATGTCTGGAGTAAGTAAGTAATCTTTATTTGTATAGCACCTTTCACAGGCAAAAGCCACACGGAGCTTTTATTTATGTGATTTTTATAATCAGTTTAGTCATTTTTAAGGTTTAATGGGTCTTTGTTGTTTGAGAAACTAGTTAAAAGCATCAGATTTTTCTTTATTGCTGTAAAGTGTCCTTTGGATCTGTAAAAGGCCCTTATAAATAAAATCTATTTTATTTTATATTTATGTAAATATATATGGAAAAAATATACATATTTTATTTATATATATATTGTATAAATATAAATATATATATATATAATATATATAATATAAATATTAAAAATATATAAAATATATATATATAATATAAATATATGTATATATTATATATATATAAATTTTTTATATAAATATAATATATATATAAAATAATGCATTACATAATGCAGTTAAGCAGTTAATACTATACTAAATAGTTTATTAATGCTTAATAATGCACTAAATAATGTTAATAAATGGACTCTCATTGAAAACAGATACCAATAAATGCAGTCTTCCCAAATAAATCCAAATGTACGTTAAAGAGAGTAAATGCTTTAGGTCAGGGAGTCGACCTCTCTAAGAGACACTCATAAATCCTTGTGTGAAAATGAACAAAATAAATCAAATAAAAATTTCTGAACTCATAAAACAATAAAAATGCTTTAAAAAATCTGAATAAGTAGAGAAGGAGCCGTTGGCGGTCCCCGATAAGCCCCTGAGGGAGGTCCTTCTGCTCGTGCACGCCTGCGTCACTCCAGATTATCAGACTCACTCCCATCTCTTCCCAGGCAGCGGCTGGACCCGAGCCCCCCCCTCCCCGCTGACGCGTGATTCTCATGGCCATGAGCGCGGTGTTGTTTTCAGACCTGCAATGGTAACATTTTACAGATCTGTGATGGAAAATAAAAGAACAGTAGCGTTTGTAGCTGTTTCATCAGTTTGCGACCGTTTCATAATTCGTCTGAATTTTCAGTTTTCATATCAGCAGGAATATGAAACCTCTTCGGTTTGAGCTCAGCTTTGTTTGTTTATCTGAACAAGTCGCCTGCAGCTCCCGAAGCCAAGCATTAGAGCCAGATTCAGCAGATCAAACTTGTTCTAAACGATTCTAAAGCTGATCTTGTTGTTTTAGGAATAAAAACACAGAACGATGGAGTCCAGCTAACAGGAGAGTTCTGTCCCTTTAGGGGATGAGAACGTCCACCTGGCTGCTCGATGAAAGCTTCTCCTCTAGGGCAGCAGATTGGATCTTCACCTGAAAAAGCCTCTGACCTTTTATCATCTCTTTGTTCAGGTGAATCTGTAAAGGTACCAATTTCCCTTCTCTTCACCCGTCTTCTGCAGTTTTTCTGCCTCGCCTTGCCTAACCTCCGATGGGGCAGCGTTCAGAATGCATCACCAGAAGACCTTTCCTAGTCTGATGAGTCTGGCTTCCAGCTGTCAGGTCAGAGTTTGGTGTGTGTGTGTGTGTGTGTGTGTGGGGGGGGGGGGGGGGGGGTTCCTGGCCCCTTTTGGACTTCAACCTGAGCCTGATTTAAACCCCACAGCAAGGTGGGAGTTGTGTCAAAAGGTCAAACTTCAGTTAACTTGGCTCCATCAGTTCAGTCCAGTTCAACTCAGGGTTTTTATATTTAGCATCAAATCCCAACAAGAGTCATCTCACGGCCCTTTACCAAGTAAAGTGAGTTCAGTTCATTATAGCAATTAGTTGAAAGTTTCCTATATAAGGAACCCAGCAGCTCGCATCGAGTCACTGACTCGTTGTGTCAGAGTCTTTACAGCAATCCTCATACTAAGCAAGCATGCAGCGACAGTGGAGAGGAAAACTCCCTTTAAAGTATCACTAGATAGTGTTTTAAACTTTAAAGTAGCTTTCCGGAGTTTTCCTCTTTCAGAAATCCATAAAAGTGATTATCTTATCACGTACTGTGATATAATGTAAGCAATGCGTCTTTTTTTTGTTGCTAAGCACGCCCCCTGCCCGGCAGAGCTCCGTGTAATGGGAAACTGAGCGCCGACCAGAACTAACCAATAGCGTTAGACTACCGCTAAGACGCTTCAAATTTAAGGAATACCTCGGCTGATGCAGAGTTGATGAACTTTTCACGGACAAGAAAGTCTCTAAAATATAAATAAATGAGAACACAACATGACATGAGAATCGTAAAACGACGTGTTTTAGCTGTTTGTCGGCTACAGAAGCACATTTATAAACAGAAACGTGAAGTCGCCGTCTTAAAAAAACAGAGGAACAGCGTTTTTGTGTGATACGCTTGTCAGCCACCAGATGGTGCCATCGGATAAAAGAAATACTCCGGAAAGAAGCTTTAAAGCATCCTTCTGGAGTATTGCTCTTATCCGATGGCACCATCTAGTGGCTGACAAGCGTATCACACAAAAACGCTGTTCCTCTGTTTTTTTAAGATGGCGACTTCACGTTATTGGTTAGTTCTGGTCGGCGCTCAGTTTCCTATTGCACAGAGCTCTGCGGGGCAGGGGGCGTGCTTAGCAAAGAAAAAAAAGACGGATTTCTTACATTATATCACCGTACATGATAAGATAATCACTTTTATGGATTTCTGGCAAATCATGCATGATTTCTGAAAGAGGAAAACTCCGGAAAGCAGCTTGCTGGAACTTTAACATTGATCTCAGCGATGGCTGGGTCAGAAACTTGACCAGTTTCATCTTGGACGCCACTCTGCTGCCCTCTGCTGACCAAAACTGCTCTAGATAGTTTTGTGAAGCGGGTAGGTGTCCTATAGGGGAGCTCTTTATCTGCTTTACGGCTGTTAGCTGTAATGCTAGCAGTCAGTGCTTTCAGTTCGCCAATTGTCAATAAAAGAAGAAAAATAAGAAGTTTGCTTTTTCTGTTGGCACCACGTCGGAGCCTGGAAGTAAAAGTAAGAGAGTAATGGCTTTGGAGGTGAAGCAAAAAATTATAACCAGAGAGAACATCGGAGCGGCCTACGCTAGTTTGAGGGAGCTAAAGGAGGCTACTAAATCATGGACTGATTCATACTTGGCTTTGTTTCTGCTGGACTTGTAAGTAATAATATTTTCTGTCCAACAAACCTTTTACTTTGTGTTTTTTTTATTAGTATTAGCTCATGTTATTGTTGTTAGCTCGTTGTTGCTAGCTATGGCAGGCAGCTAGGGTTGTTTATGACAATTGTAATTCCACTTTCAACCAGTAGGGTGAAGGAGCAGGAAACTGCCCTGTTGATGAGGAGACCTCCAACAGACCCTGGATCAGTAGGAGCAGCCATCTGGTCACGACTCACTGGGGACTGGGGAGGATCTGACTGGCTTTGTGCCGTTTAAAAGAAATCTCAACATTTTATCTAAGATTTAGTTCAACACACACTCATTTAAACTTAGCAGCTTAGCACTTCAAAGATTTGGCTAATGCTACTTAGCACAACGTTGCTACCATTGACTCCAGGTTAGACTAAAAAATAGGATATTGTGTAAAAGTTCATTATTCTTTAGCCACTTATGTCAGGAATTGAAGCTTGTCACACATAGAGTAAAATCCTAATTTAACATTTATGTTATTTGTGACGATTGTGGCTACAGATAAAAACACCAGAACCTCAAAACTGTAGCGTCAGTAACAGGTAACAAAACCGTTTCTGTGTTTTAAAAAAGAACGACAACATGGAACCAAAACCTCAGTTGGGTCTCCTTTAGCGTCAAACAGCGCGTTATGGAGGCCATCAGCTGTTAGGGAACAGCCCGTGTTGCCTCCCTCGGCTGTCCTTTGTGTGTGTGTGTGTGTGTGTGTGTGTGTGTGTGTGTGTGTGTGTGTGTGTGTGTGTGTGTGTGTGTGTGTGTGTGTGTCGTACACACAGTGTGAGAGGTTGGACGTGTGGCATGAGAGCATGTGAAGGAGGTCAGATGCATGTATCTCATGCTCAGTGTGTAGAGTTGGCAGCAGAGAATGTCTTGGCTAGTAGAAGCTAACTGTATTAGCAACTCCACCACACAGCAGAACTCCTCCAGGCTTGTGTTATTTGTGGAGATAAAACATCAACATTCCAGAGCCAACCGAGTCAGCGGTAGAGTCATGTTGCTGTTAGCCAATCAGAGGAGAGATGTCCAAAAATCAGGACGTAAGACTCCGTTTTACGGCCAGTTTCTCCATCAGCTGACATCCTCAGACAGGCGCACCGGAGCTTGTTTACCCAGAGCATGACTTACGAGGCTTTCATTCCTACTAGAGACCACTGCAGATGTGTTAAAAACTGGAGCAAAGTTGACCTTTAATCTGACAGAAGCTCTCTACGTTTCTCTCACACCAGCTGTTACCAGTTGTTGATCGTTTCTTTTGTTTACAAGTTGAACTGGTTTGACTTTGAGTCTGAATCCAAACCATTGCTTTGTTCAGGTTTAAGAATCCTGCAGCTGGTTTCTGTTTTGCATTGACACTCAACCTTCCTCACAAGGTTTATGTAACCTTGACGACCTACAACTCTGACGTTCCTCACTGCAGGAATGGTCCAGATCTGTGAAAAGAGCTAGAATCTGATGAGTCACACGTTTATCCCACCAGACTCTGGTGGCTGTTTGTTGCGCTCGTCTTTATCTGAAGGTGTTTTCTTACGCTGCAGCACATCCAAACCAGATTTGAAGTATCAGTATTCATCAGAGCCGATGGGCAAATGAGCTACAGTGTCTGAAGCCCTCTGAATCATCAACACCACGTCCATTTCGCTGTTTCTCAGAATGATTTGTAGCAGTTGGAAGTCCACCTGAATGTGTCCTCCACCCAGGCTGTGTTCTGTATCTCTCTGTCAAGGCTGCTGAATGAACCAGCTCTCCCCTTCCTGCAGCCGTATCAGCAGGGTCACATCTGCAGCACAGCAGCTGCAAACAACGAGATGCATTCAACATGAAACTTCACGATGGGGCAGCAACACAGCTGGGCTGAAAAAGAAAACAAGAACAACAAATCAAGGGACTCTTGAGTCCATAAATCTGAACAAAATTCAGTTTTAATGTTAGAAAGATCATGGAGCCGGAAAAACATGGGTGCAGAGTTTTATTTTAAAAGAAGAAAGTTGGTGTGAGTCTGCAGCC